>NC_079419.1:16041039-16108539 GCF_026213295.1 Gadus chalcogrammus | reverse complement strand
TCTTACGTTAGCACTCAGTAATGGACTGCTGAGCATCCACCGCACGGCCAGCTGGCATATCAAACCTGACAGCATAGTTTGTGAGATTCGATCAGAAAGGGGTGAGAAAGTGGCCCAGAGACATGATGGAGAACGGATGTTTTTGGTCAGTCGCCCAGGAGACAAACAAAGTTGTTATGTCGTCAAGGCCGCGGTATTAATGATGGGGAGGAAACGGTATGCCTCCGTGTGCGTGTGTGTGTGTGTGTGTGTGTGTGTGTGGGAAGGGCCAGGGGGGTGGGGGGGGAACATAGGGTGTGTTGGGTGTGTTTTGTGGGGGGGGATGGCGTACACAGAGATCCATCATCATTACATTTTTGGGGTGAACCCTATTAACCAAAATATCCCACCAAAGAAAACCCAGATCACGTCTGTGAGAGATAGACCCGCGGTGAGCCCCGAGATTTACTACTGCGTCCGTCAGGCCGTCGTGCTGCCGTGAGTCTATTATTTTCTTCCGCTCCGTTGCTATGGTTCGGTAAACACTATCTATCAATTTGAGAAGACATCAGAAGATGTGCTACGGCCATAGCGTCATTCAAGGCCTATCCCTACAGAGAGCTGAAGGAGATGAACATCCCGAATGGGATACCTTTGGAGAGCAACATGTGAAGTCTTCTGTTCTGTTCATCTCTGCCCGCCATCCATCACGTTGTGAACAGGTTTGAGTGAGTGCGCTTGTCAATGAAAATTTGACAAGGTTTCACGGTGTGTCCTTCGTGTTTGAGGACAGGCTCACATAAAAAACCCAAAACAACAATTTACGGTCAAAATTATTTTTCGCACAGCAGCATTGTGTGAAGCCATTGAAAAAGTGGCCCCACACAAATAGGTTGCTGGTGCGATTGTCTCCTTCCACCATTCAAAATAATTACTGGAGTAATACAATTTATATTTGTTGTAACAGAAATCACAGGGTTTTTCGAGGAGAGGACAACAAAAGTGTGACTCAACATGTGACCCTGTGTACAGACCTAATCAATAGATTAGGCTGATCAAATCCAAAAAGGGCCAGAGCGGGAAATAGTTGAAAGGGAAATCACCACTGATCATCTGCTCAATTCAGGTCACTTGTAATTTGAATAAATAAATTCAAGCTTTCAGATCCTCTGAAGTTGTTCAACATGAGAAACTGGTTTTATTGGACAGTTGTGCAACTCGGACAGCAATGAAGTATTAATATAATTCATAGCAAATGACCCCTCTCCCCTCTGTCCCCACCGTCCTCCCAACTTCTCTTTCATTCGTGTCTGGATTTTTTAATCTCTGTCTCGTTTTTCTTTTTCTCTCTATTCATCCCTCTATGTACGTCGTCTACTCTTTCCTCAAGCTACTTGATAAAGTCAGACGGTTGCCCTTCTCTGGTTATGCTCAGGCCAAATCAGACCCTTGAATGGATTGCGACAAGAGCAGTATGGGATTTCATAAGGGGAGAGCGAGGCCGCATTGATCACAGTCGGAGGAAAAGAGGTAGGAATTAGTTGGATCTTTTGTTTAAAGTAAATTTTGAGTGTTACATTTACATAGATTTATATTGTAGTGCTTGATTGGTTTGACTACAGGGGTGGTGGAGCAGGTAGGGGAAGGGACCGCTGATAGGGGGAGAGTGTGTGTTTGGGGGGGGGGGGGGGGGGGGGCTGGGGTGACCCCTGATGGCAGACAGGCATTCTCTGCCATACAGTCTGCTGATGGCTCACATCTCATCCTTGTGGTTTAACAGCACCTTGACCATGTGGTTGTGAGGCCTGGAAGGACCCTTTTGTCTGATAGTTGGCCATTCAAACGGCCCCATGCTGGATTAATCTCCACTGAGGTCCCGGACGGCGAGACAGCAACAATACATCATTAAATTAAAAATTAAAATTGAATTCCGTGTAGACTACGACTTTTTATTTCGATTATTATTACATTTTCGTTTCAAAAGTCACAAATTGAGTGCATTTGGTCAACCAAATGGTGAAAACTTAATTTATATGTAAATGAGCGGCTTATTTATTCAGTTATGTTGTTATGTGACCGGACCTCCAAGTACTTAAAATGCTACAAAAAAAATCACACAATGATTTGCCACCAAACCAAGCAGACATTCTCTTACTGATTATGGGATGAACATATGTGCATAAGGAGGACATGAACTTTAGCAAAGTAACGGGGTGTGCCTATAGATTCTCAAATTGATTTTGAGTGTACGGACGTCACCT
The DNA here is from genome assembly GCF_026213295.1 of Gadus chalcogrammus. NCBI lineage: Eukaryota > Metazoa > Chordata > Actinopteri > Gadiformes > Gadidae > Gadus > Gadus chalcogrammus. Next base: position 16,106,299 of record NC_079419.1, on the reverse strand, counting down.
CCGGCTTTCAGAGGCTAAAATGAAAGATTATATTCATTGTGTTGTTTCCCTAGCATGTTGCTGTCCCGCCGTTTCAGGGTAAACAACAGGTACACAATAGTGATAAGAGGATTGATATAGGACATGTTAGGACATATATTTAGCTACCAAATTATTAACATGACCATACAGAATATGACATAATAATAATAATATTCTGATTAATTCTATATCTAAGTGAAAATCAAACACAACAGAAACATAAAACACATATGGTGCATGAGATAACGTTCAAGATGCTATGCGTCATGCTTGTACAGTAACTGTCCAGTACAGCCAACGCACAAAAGACTTTGTGTGTGTGTGTGTGTGTGTGTGTGTGTGTGTGTGTGTGTGTGTGTGTGTGTGTGTGTGTGTGTGTGTGTGTGTGTGTGTGTGTGTGTGTGTGTGTGTGTGTGTGTGTGTGTGTGTGTGTGTGCGCGCGCGACAGCAGCAGAAAGCCACACATGTAATCCTGTGAACAGCACACGGGCTTGTGACCGTGTCAATGAGAAGAGGTCCGGGACACCAAACCATGACCGTGTGCAACATCATATCAGCGCGGTTACGACATGCGGTCAAATGACCTACTGGTAATTTCAAGGAACAAGTCCTTGGAAACAGAGGAGGCACTGAACGGCTGGGTAAAGAGGACGGGTTATTTAAGGTGCTTAGGAGCAGGATAGGGTTAAATAAACTAAAATGTGAAGGTTTTACCGGATTGATATAGCCTAGGCCTAGTTGCAGCCTACAACAAAGAAAACCGTGTACCTGTTTGTCAGACACGCATTTAGCGGTGCATGCACCCTGTAACCCCACACATGGAGATCCGTGACATTGAGCAGAGGACACAAAGTGCGATCAACACAAAGCGCACAAAACAGAATCAACTCCATCTATTGAGAAGGACCTATAAACTTCAAAAAACGAACCACGATTGTGTACCAGGCGAGACTACAGGTGCGACATAAGGGGCAGGTTATAGTTGACCAGCCATTAGGAAGACCTTCGGGGCAACTTCACAGCTCACCTGATATCTCCGACTGGGGGACATCGTCCAGATGAAATCCTTTCCCGCTGTAAAAATGTCTGATATCCGAGCAGCTGCGGGCTTTGCCGATGCCTCTGTCCCCAGACGCCGTCAATAAGCACAACATCCCAGTTGCGATGAAGAAGAAGGAATCCATCCCGGACAGATGTGGAGCGTGGATCAGCTGTCAACCGGTCAAGTGGAAATCCTAAGTGAAGGGGTCGATCGTAAAGTCCTGATTATCTGTTAGGGAGGAGGGGGTCCCTCCTGTTCTGTTCCGCTCCCGAAGCTAGAGTAGCTTTGTTTAAAGAGTCGTTGAGGATCCTTTACAAGATGTTGTTTTATTGTTTTGTACCTTCTCGGTGTGTCTCGTACTACCCCGCTCTGAGCGCGCGCGTGTGTGTGTGTGTGTGTGTGTGTGTGTGTGTGTGTGTGGAGCGGAGGTCCCGTGTCTGTTCCGCTGAGCTCACAACAGGCTGCACGGCCGGACTCTGGTGCCGAGCGACTTGGATCACGCTGCTTCGCCGGCCGGTTCACCGATTCCCCCCCCCCCAACGCGTCAGGGACTCAGCCCCCAACAGTTGTCAACGTTCAATATTTCCGCCTCACACCCTCAAAGCAAAGGAACGACACGTTAAGGGTGAGATTCGTTGAAGCACCTCACAAAAGAGTAAGTATAACTCAAAGCATGCAGAAAATAGCGCCAGCTCCTGTTCTGACGCCGTGCGGTGGAGAATATAGCTCTGTGGCGTGCCTACCCCGCAGTGACAAGTCCGTGGGATCCGTGCTCACAAGGGTTCTGCTCAAAAGAGTGTGTGCAACTGAGTGAGTGTGTGTGTGTGTGTTGTTCCCCCCCTCCTCAGCTCCTTGGCTACGGCTGGTTCAGGTTGACACGAAGCGCTGCTCACCAGTGCTGCTGTCCCTCTGCTGCTTGGTGAAATGGGGAGGAGGCAGAGGGAGAGATACAGATGGGTAGAGCAGGGTAGCAGAAAGGAAGGAGGGAGCTCAGAGAGAGAGCGCGGGGGGGGGAGAAGGGGGGGGGGGAGAGAGAGAGAGAGAGGGAGAGAAAGAGAGAGAGGGGGGGAAGAGAGAGAGCGCGAGGGGGGGAAGAGAGAGAGAGCGAGGAGGGGAATAGAGAGAGAGAGAGAGAGAGAGAGGGAGGGGGGGGGGGGGGGGTTATATTTCAGAGGAGGTTAAATTAGTATCTTATTGATATTTTTGTACACAAAAAGGCCTACATTATTTTTTTGTGCGGTTAAGTTTAGCTACCGTATCTCCAGGAATGTCATTGCAATTCCTGCGAAGTGTTTATTTCATAGGATTCGCTGGAACAACTTCCAGACAGTTAAATGGAAATGGGTGGAAAATATTTATGGAATTTTAAATATAGGCGGCAGCGTAGCAGGGGCATATTTCAGCGTTTCATGTTGGCCGGACAGTGAACTAATGCATTATCTGGTCAGACGATTTCATCACACTGTTCCAGATGTCACAGGTGGACTGTGGGCGTGTTTTCCGCCTCCCAGCCCCGCCCACCAACACTAGTCAACGTCAACAGGGCTTTTAATCTTCACAATGATTTAGAAGGGGAACACGTTTTGACCTGCCCCAGTGGCGTTGACAGTTAACCCTCCCCCGGTGAACTTCATTAACTTTAATCACAACATTAGCCTAATGATGTCACCATTAAACTTTTTGTTGACACTAAGCTTTACAACATGAAGTAAATCTCTACTGTGTAATCGCTTACATGAAACCTTTACAAATCTTTCACTTTTTTTCTCCTTTTACAATGTCTTAATCACACACACACACACACACACACACGCACACGCACACGCACACGCACACGCACACGCACACACACACACACACACACACACACACAGTAGTCTAGTGTGTGTTTCTTTCAAGAAATAAATAGGGGGAGGTGGAAGGAGTAAAAACATTAAGAATAAAAGCAGGTAAACACTTGAACTAGAATCCCAGAATAAATACATACAACAGGAGGAATATTATCACAAGTATAACCCAGACAGTTAGCAAAATAACTGCAAACAGGGGCGGAGCTAGGGAACTAGGGAACCAACAGCGATATATTGATGCACTTCTTATGACAAATGTACTTATTGTAAGTCGCTTTGGATAAAAGCGTCTGCTAAATGCCCTTTATGTAAATGTAAATGTAACTTTTAAATGAAATGGAACACAGGTGAATACAATAAGTAATCGACAGAGGGGACCCACATTTTAACAACAATGGCACTGGATAAACAAGTGCATGAGTTGGGGCAGAATTGGGAGACACACACGCACAAACACACCCACACATAAGCACACACACACACATACCCACACACACACAAACACACGCACACACACACTTCCATACACACACAAACACATCATGAAAACACCCATGTACATACAAACACACTTGCCCATGCACGCAGAACAATCATTCTCACATGAATTCTCTCTCACACACACACACACACACACACACACACACACACACACACACACACACACACACACACACACACACACACACACACACACACACACACACACACACGCGCACACACACATACACACACTTAAACACACAAACAAAAACAAACGGCAACACATATACACAGTGCAGAGTTGCAATTTTGTCATTCATTCAAGAAATCAAACGACATTCACACATTCTTCATTTTATTGTTTCCATTATACATTTATCGTACATTTACACTCGTCAACTCAAAACAGCGGTAAAAAATATATAGAATGCTGATGCCAGCTTTGCACCGTATCATTTTCTCCAGGCTGCGATATGCGATACTATACAACAGGCAGTATTCCTACATGAGGAATATTTCTCACTTGTTTTTTTGTCACGTCGTAGCAACGGGAACCGCTATGAGAGTGTGTTTGATGGTGTCACTCCTCTGGGAGATGCCTTGGCATTTCAAAAAGCGCTGGGAGAGGAAAATGCCACACGACATCATCACAGTGACAAACAGAAACAGGACTGGTGCTGTCCTGTTAGAACCGGCCATGGCCAGAGAGACAGCTAGAGAGAGAGGGACATAGAGAGAGAGAGAGAGAGAGAGAGGGAGAGAGAGAGAGAGAGAGAGAGAGAGAGAGAGAGAGAGAGAGACACAGAGAGAGAGACAGAGACAGAGAAGGACAGAGAGAGAGATAGAGCGAGTGAGAGGGGGGAAGAGAGAGAGGGAGAGAGAGAGAGAGCTACACACAGAATAAGGGAGAGAAATAGGGAGAGCTACACACATCGTTAGGGAGAGAGAAAGAGAGAGAAAGGAAAGGTATAATGGAGAGAAGGTGAGATGGAGAGAGAGACAGAGAGAGATCAGAGAGACAGTTACTAAGACAAATTCACACGTATAGAGAGAGATAGATACAAAGAGAGGTACATAGACAAGCAGACAGAGAGCTTAACACATAAATAGACGCATTTAGACAGAAAGGGAGCGAAAAACAGACAAAGTGAGAAGAAAAGAGGTGAGCTTGAGAAGAAGAGACAGGGAGAGAAACATTATCATTGGTGATCATTCATCTACCTTTGTATCTTTTCATCTAGGGAGGCGGACATTTCTGAATTAATTTGGCAATGCTCTATAATTAGTTCCCCCCCAAGTTGATAGCTATAGAGCGTCTAAACAGGGGACTTCATACCAGGTAACACAAGCTGACAATTCGCTACATAAGAGCCCAGTGTTCCGTCTCTGTAATTGCCTACTGATCAGCTCCCAGTTTTTAGAACATTTAATGCTTGTGCCTGCTGACTGTAAATGTTGAAATAAGCAAATGTTACACTTAAACAGTTTGCTGAGATCAAGGGAAGCAAGCTTATTTTCCATGCAGCCCAACCAAACCACTGTTTTTCTGCATGGTCTTTTTGGTCTACTTTATTTTGCTGTGAAGTGTAACACATGTTAAGTCTTAAGTCTTAAAAAGCCACTGCCTGTGTCTTATGTCTTTGACCTTTTTTTTATTTCCTTCCTCCATTTTTTAAGTGTTTGTGTGTGTGTGTGTGTGTGTGTGTGTGTGTGTGTGTGTGTGTGTGTGTGTGTGTGTGTGTGTGTGTGTGTGTGTGTGTGTGTGTGTGTGTGTGTGTGTGTGTGTGTGTGTGTGTATGCACATTCAACTGTTTGTGTAGGTATATGTCTTGGTGCAAATGTCTGGGTCAATGTGTCCAAAGATCTTGTCTCTTTTTGTGTGTACGTGCGTGTGTGTGTGTGTGTGTGTGTGTGTGTGTGTTTTTGTGTGCCAACGCCCAAGTGTGTTTGCGTTACCATATGCATGTGTATGTGTGTGTGAGTGTGTGTGTAAATACAGTACTGTTTGTGTGCGTGTATAATCCATAATTATGCATAATCCTTCATGTGTCTGCCATGGTCCAACATGGGGCCATAGGTCGGTCAGGCAGTATTCTGAGTCAGAGTGTCTGATTTGGCCCTGAACTGTCTGTGCTGCGATGGGGATGGGGTAATTAAGGCGTAGTAAAGCCGGCACGGCACAGGTTTTCTCCGGGGCTGGCTGCATTGAAGTTTTATTGGCTTTGACCATGAAAGGTCTCCTAATGAGGACCAGGACACTGGGAGACGACAGGGGGAAGAGCGGGAGAGAGGAGGGCTGGGTCGGACGGGGGACGCAACACGTTAACCATGGGGGGACGGGGGAGAGGGGGGGAATGGGGGAGAAGGGGGAAACGGGGGAGAGGGATGGATGAGAGGTGGATGGGGGGTTGAGGTTGGAGGGTGGATGGGGGGTTTAAAGTGAGCTGACGTCACCAGCTTAATGTGGGCGTGCATCTGTTTGTTTGTGTGTGCGTGTTGAGTGTAAAATTGTGCGCGTGTGTGTGTGTGTGTGTGTGTGTGTGTGTGTGTGTGTGTGTGTGTGTGTGTGTGTGTGTGTGTGTGTGTGTGTGTGTGTGTGTGTGTGTGTGTGTGTGTGTACCGCATGCGTGTGTGTGTGTGTGTTTGTGTGTGCGTGCATGTGCGGTAATTACGGGATAGTCATCTTCAGGGGCAAGCTTTCTGGGTTGGTGTGGGAGGTGGGGGGAGATGACACTGTAACTGCCCAAATGCTGCTCAACACAGTTGTTGGGCCGTACTCCGTAACGCCATAACACTCTCACCCAGATGGTGAGGGTCCTGAGGGGTACTGTGGGGGCTGGTGAAGGCACAGAGGCCTGCAGATGCACACAGGTGTTTGTGTGTCTCTTTGTGAGTGAATATGTGTGTGTGTATGTGTGTTTGTGTGTATGTGTGTGTTTGTGAGTGCGTGATTGTGTGTGTGTGTGTGTGTGTGTGTATGTGTCGCTGTGTTTGTGTGTGTGGGTGTGTGCATTTGTGCATTTTTTTATGTGTGTGTCTGTGTGTGTGTGTGTGTGTGTGTGTGTGTGTGTGTGTGTGTGTGTGTGTGTGTGTGTGTGTGTGTGTGTGTGTGTGTGTGTGTGTGTGTTTCTGTGTGAGTGTGTGCGTGTGTGTGAGTGCATGTGTGTGGGTAGGTGCGTATTCGTTTGCATGTGTGTGTGTGTGCATGCGTATGCAAAAAGCAATCTCTTATTGAGATTGTTATTGAGATTACTGTTTTGAAGGTCATTTAACAGATTGAACGAATTCTACCCTCCATGCTGCGTCAACGACACTTACATTATACGATATATATACATAGTGTATAAAGCCTGTTGTACACCCACATTCACACACACAGCCTACCCGTGTGTGCACACACCAACCCACACACTGTGACACATGTATAAACAGAGCCCCGTAGATCCTAGAGAAATCAGCTATGGAACAGCGGTCAATTTACAAGCTTTCAGTGTGCCGGTCTACAGCTGAGCCTTAATGGCGTTGCTTTGCAAACACAAATGTGCTGCTTTGACAGATTTAATCAGCCTCAGAATAAGATCACAAATGTCCTTCCTCTCCAGAGGAGCCAGCCTCTCGTCTTAGGCTCATGCAGATAGCATTGATTCTGTCCCCTCAACACGCTTTATGCCCGCCATTAGACCGAGTTCAGTACATTCACAACCGTGCTTCAGCGGGTACACATTACTCACTCACGGTATCTCGCTTCTGCCTTATCTCTCATCTCCCTTTCATCGTGGATTCCATTTACTCTCCCTTTTTATTTCTCCATCTGTCTCTGTCGTTCACTGTCCTCTGTCGATCTCTCGCGTTCGTTCGACATTCACCCAAAACGCTTGCCTTTATCCCCCCTCTCACTCACTCCTCCACGGTGAGACGTTATCCAAGGGCTTGTGGCTGCACAACACAACGAAACAACAGAAACATTGTTGTTTTCTGCTCTACTTGCGTCGGGCCCTCTTCCAGCTTGTTTTCTCTCTTGCACTGCAGCAGCATCCCTTGATCACGTATGCCGGGCGTCTGTCTCTCCCTCCTTGTTCAAACACAGGCTCCTGCAAACACCAGCCAGCAGACGAGCAGGCTCGCCCCAGCACTCCCACACAGCCACCTTCCCCTTCCTCCTCGGCCCGGAGGAGACAAGAGGCTGACAAATGGTGTGGAAATGTTGATGACACAGGAAGAAAAGAAAAAAAAAGGTAACAAGGCTGGATGTATGGGGTGAGACGGAAAAAAAGGCGGGAGGCAGGGAGCGAGAAAATGGGGGGAAAACGATAACGATGAAATATAAGAAGAAAGAAGCGGGAAGGAAGAGTAGGGAGGGAGGCAGAGGGAGAGCACCACATCAGGAGAGAACTGGGTTTGGGAAAACTAAGGAGGGAAAGCTGAAGGAATAAATGTACCTCCCATACAATGAAAAGGAAAGAAAAGAAAATGCTCAAACTTAATGGAGATGAACCAGAAGCCAACAAATTGAGTTCCTAGAAGGCTCCCAGGGGTTGTCTTTTTTGGCAGCCATTATTGCGGATGTGATACACCCCCCGCGGTGAGCTGGGATATTTCCTTGTCTCCCCCTGCCAGTCCACTGGCACCGCTTCTGTTTGGTAATTACTACTTCGGGCGCATTCCAATCTTCTCCCATTGTGGACCCTCAAGTGCAGATTTTTCTCTTCTCTGTCTTTTTACTTTTCTTCAACGGCGGGCATGGATCTAGTTTTAAAAGAATGGAGTGTAACACAGGTGTTGTCTACTTGAGTTTGATTAATGACATTTAAATGTATGGTTTTTCCATATCCGTGCATGTCCAGCAGCCTGTGCGTCGCGGCGGCGCGCTGCGCGCTGGACGCTGACTTTATCCACCAGGAGCTGAACCGTGGTGGAGGCAAAAATCAGTCGCCCTTTGTTCAATCAGCTTGTTCAGTCGGCCCTCGCACGGAGCCACATTTAAAATGGGACTTCCGACATGCGTCACTGGCGTCAGAGAAAATACGGAGGAAGTGTATTGTGTCTTTTATTAATGTAGTTCAAAGGAAATATTTTAAATCCGCCTGCACCGTTTCACCATTGCATTTAGTTCATTTTGAGTTCCCCCGTGCATGTGTCAATGACAATGTCAATGAAGGGGGGGAGCTGACTTTGTATCGGTCAATTGTTAGATGGTTCAGATGGTGAAGGCAGTCCAAGGACAGCGAACAGCCCCCCCCCCCACCCCCGTTGAAGACGACGGGTGGTGTCTCTGTGTGGTTCCCAGCCCCTCTAAAGATCTACCCTTCATTATTTTACCACTGCCACTGCGACTATCCACACATAGCTCCAGAGCTCCCAATACCACCCCCCTCCCCCTGTACTCTGTGCTCTCTTTCCCATCAGCCCCACAGACCGCCACCGCCAATCCACCACCACCTTGTGTCCACTCATTTTTCAATTTTAACGAGCGAGATTGCATTAGACGAGTCACACGCACACGCAGATATGCACACGCACACATGGTGCCGCACGGTTTTGATTTCAACCTTGGAATGAGCTGAACAAAACCTCCTGGTGCTCGGAGCACCCGATTGGCCCGATCGCTGGTACCCATGAAGTAATCCATTGTTTACCTTTGCTCTTGAGCCATTCCGCTGGTGTCCAGATTCCATTCTCCATCAGTTCCAGATAAGGGTCAGGACTTTCTCTGGCTTTTTCTTGCTCTTACATTTTTTACAGCGGAATATTCGCTGCATGCTCGCTGTCCTATTGCCTCAGGAAGAAAAAAATAAACAGAGACACGACTGGGATGGGTTAACAACATAGTCTGGGGCTACGTTTAGCTGGATAAAAAGCCATTCTACTGATATTAGTGATGTGAGAAGTGGAATGGCACCCATGGGAGCACTCACGTTCATAACCTACTTTCTTTTCTCATGGGCAATGATTAAGCCTAGATTTAGACCACTATCTTGTTTTCGTGTTACTCAAAGATTCAGGTCATGTCAGACCACTAGCGTGTGAACTTATGAACTGACTTGTATGCAGCCCATTTGAATCTGAATTGAGACTGTAGGCACTGGATTGGAAGTTTTATCCAGGATCATTAAAGCATTTAAACTATCATCAGCATTTAAAAAAGATGGCATGCTACCATTCTTTCATGAGGTTCACCATTTTATCGAAACGCAATAAGTGGCTATAGAATTATATGTTTTCCTTCTGCTGGAATGTGAATCGGAAACTTCCATTGGGTGATTTTTCCAAACGTGCTTTGATCGACATGCAGCCCGAGTAGTTGGCATAGTTACCCAAACTCACCCCCCCCCCCTTCTCTATGGCTCTGTCCATCCAGAGCGATGCAGCTAATATGGGGAAATCGCCATTTACATGGATTGGCAACCTCAGCGTTCCTCCGTGCACACCATTGTGAGCGCGACTATAAAACAAATCGAGGCGGTAAATCTGTCAGATGGGGAAACAAGTCTTTCTTCTGGTAGGGTTTCAAATGAAGCTGTAATGCAGCGCCTCCATTTCCTTCAAGAGGGGGGTTGGGAGAGCAAGAGAGAGAAAGCGAGAGAGAAAGAAAGATACAGAGGGTGTGAGAGAGAACGTGCCGCATACCTCTCTCTCATTGATTTACTGTACAGGGCCTACTTGCCTGGAACGTCATTTTAAACCAATAAATGCAACAAAGTGCTTGTAGTTGGGATGTGAAATTACAGACAAGATACTTTATGCCTCTCGCATTCTGTCTTTTTATTGGCTCAGTGTGGATGGAAAGAGCTTGTTATTCCACTCCTACAGAGGGAAAATGACAATAGGTTCAACATTAACATCTCGTCAGAAAACCAGACCCCATACCGAAATCAACACTCGGCTTACGTCCTGGTCATAAATCATTTAGTTTGGAGATTTTTTACACGTAGAAGACGAAACACCCGGTAATGAGGACATATAAGATGATGCCTTTCGATTAGATCTTTTTCAAGGGCTCACTAGCTGTGTCCGGCCCAGGGTTTAATGAAGGAGCCAGTGACTCGGTGAACTTGTAGCCTGTTAAACTAAACGAGCTTACAGTTTGAGCCCGTACATATGTTACCATAAAGCCAACACATGGCATTTATCAACATCCTCAAAGGTAATTGATCCCTCTTTTCCTGCCTTGAAGTGACACTTGTTTGTGTTTATATGGATTTTTTTTATATTTACGAATGTAGGTTTAAGGTGTTACTTGAGAAGTTGTGCTTAAGGGGCTTATTGGATGGACAGTTGGGAGGAACCTCATTTATCATTGACTTCGAATTATGATGGGAAGTTCAATTGGGGTGTGGTAAATATATGTATTTATGTGCATGCGTGTGTGTTTTGCGGAAGTCGTACATCAAAACTTCCTTTGGATTCAAGTCATCCAGACGTCCTCATTAGCCCTGTTATTTCCACTGCCACTATATATGTTAATGTGTCTTGGTTTAACATAGCGATTCCACTCTTGCCTATACTAATTACCCAATGCATGTTCTTTATGAGTGATTTTATCGCTGTTGTGTATAGGACGTGTGTCATTTTAGACCGTCAAGGCGTTTACCACCTCGCCAAATTATGCAATAACGCTTTGTTTTCACTTGTTTCCGTACGGGCTGCTTCCACTGATTGAAAATGAACATATAAGGTTTACAGAAACATTGTACATGGGTGCCTACCTTACTGAAGTAAGTCAGGGAACGTTGTGTGGATGTGCAGGTGGTTTATCACTGTCTGTAAGGGGTAGGCAGGAAAGACATGGCTCTAAGGACCCAATTAAAAGACAGGTGAGTCATTGGCAGGTGTTTTCAATTACTGCTCACCTGCTCATTAGAAAAATGGCATTTGTTTGACCCAAGGGATCGAGCTTCCTGAGGAAAGCATTAGATCACAGGATGACGAATCGCAGTTTTTGTGTAAAGTGTGAATAAACTGTGTGCCTCGAGCTGTTTATCCTGCACTTCCATTCGTCTCCCCTTCACATAATTGTTCAGAAAAGTATAAGCAATCAGCCAATAGTGGAATGCATACTAATACCACCATCATCATCATCATCATCATCATCATCATCATCATCATCATCATCATCATCATCATCATCATCATCCTCAACATTCCCACTGCTATCCTCATCATCATCATCATCATCATCACCACCACCATCAATACCACTTCCCTCACGTGGGGACATTTTAGTGACCATGGTGTGTGAGTTTGTGTGTACGCACTTGCGTGTGTGTGCTCTTGTGCACTTGCATGTGAGTGTGTGCGTGTGTGTGTGTGGGTGTGTGCATGCGTGCGAGCGAGAGACAGCATTGATTTCAGCCCCCCTTTGAAGGCCTTTGAAGAGTGGAGCCATGGGACAGAGGCTGGCCTCCCCGATCCCCCATCGCCGACGGTCAATGGCACGCCTGTCTAGGCGCTCAATCATTCATCCCTACAGTCCCACACTTGTGACTGTAGGGGTGTGTGTGTGTGTGTGTGTGTGTGTGTGTGTGTGTGTGTGTGTGTGTGTGTGTGTGTGTGTGTGTGTGTGTGTGTGTGTGTGTGTTGTGGTCTGTGTGTGTTTGTGAGTGTGTCTGTGTGTGACTCATGGGCGCACGCACACATGAGTCAGGCACCCATGAATAGAAATGTGCATCGACAAACATGTTCTTTGATTGGAGTCAAAGTTCATAGACAAGTCATACATCAGCGTAAATATACTGTATATATCAGGGAGATTATCCCTCGCCTGATCTCCTTTGTGGACTCCTGGCTTCCAGGTTACTGGCGCTGAAGAAGTTCAGAAATAGCAGGAGAGGCCAAATTGTTTAAGAGAGCAAGAGGCATGTGTTTGCAGGATACCGAATTCTCTTCATGGACTCAGCCTCTCAGCAGTGTAACCCAGTTCTCTAAGCCCGGCTGGAGGGGGGAGAAAGAGAGGCGGGGGAGGGGGGGGGAGAGAGAGAGAGAGAGAGAGAGAGAGAGAGAGAGAGAGAGAGAGAGAGAGAGAGAGAGATAGCATGAGGGAGAGAGAGAGAGATAGCATGAGGGAGAGAGAGAGAGATAGCATCAGGGAGAGAGAGAGAGATTTAGAATGAGAGAGATAGAGAGAGTCAGAGAGAGAGAGAGAACGTCAGGATGGGTGAGAGGCAGGATGACTCCCAGGGGAGCCACGGACGACGGCTCCCACAGCACTCATCCATCACCTGGACACGAAGGAAGTGTCTGCCTTCAGCATGAAAAACAGAGCATGTCCGACACGAGGAGGCAACCAGCCTTGAACACGTGAGGCGGGATCACACATGTGTGGAATATGTGATGCGCACACGCATGCACACGCATACACCCGCACACCCACATGGCTACGTACGCATATACACACAGAGAACCCTACGCACAGACATCCCTCTAGCTGACACGCAAACGCACGCACGCACAATCACATTCACACACATGCACAAAAACACACAGGCGCATGCACACACTAACACAAAAAATCTAAATGGACATTAAGACACACTTTTAAACTGAATTCAGGCAATGAGCAGCCATGTCTTTAGGAACCTAATTCCCTCTCTCTCTCACACACACACACACACACACAAACACACACACACACACACACACACACACACACACACACACACACACACACACATACACACACACACACACACACACACACACACACACACACATACACACACACACACACACACACACACACACACACACACACACACACACACACACACACACACACACACACACACACACACACACACACACCTGTACTGTGCACGCTATCCAAAGTAAGGTCCCTACAACATCTAATTGTAATGGGCGCTCACGCAAGCGGGACCACAAATGGCCGTGGCTGGCTGTTGTCATGTGTATACACACCTAATCTGTTTTCCTCTTGGCGGGCTCTTGCAGTGATTAATGTGTCCCCTCTGTGGGCCCCATGAAGACGCAATACATTCTAACGACACCATTCTCTCACCTAGTGTCGTCTTCATCGGCTCCCCATGCCGGCCAGGGAATAAATTGGGTGATTTTCTGTGTGTTTGATAATGCGCCTCATCCATTAAAGTTTCTTTTTTTATCGTTATTTATTTGGTACAAAAAGTACAAATCAAACACTATTAGCCAAAATAATGTCATCAGCCTATAAAATGAATGCCAAATGAATTCCTGCTGCGACAAACAAATCCTTTTACTGTTGTAGGCCCTCCTTAACCAGAATCTGTGTCTCATACATTTTTACTTTCCTCAGTCTTCTAACACTTGCTTTAATGAGCCTGACCTGCGCCCACTACAACCTGTGCCTGTGCATTTCGTTGTTGTTTATATATTTGCTTGTTGTTGATGTGGGCTTTGGTGTATGCTTGTGCGTGGGTGTGTGTGTGCGTGTATGTATTTATTTATTTTCGTATGCGTGTGTTTGCATGCATTTGTGTGAGTGTCCTGTGCTCCTGTGTTTGTGTGTGTGTGTGTTTATATTTGTGTGAGCGTGTGCATGCACGCAGGCTTTTGGGAAGGTGTTAGTTTGCAAAAGCAAAGCAAATGCATCACACTTGTTTGCCCTCAGTCAGCGTCCATATGGGGTGTGAACCACACTCTATCCCCAGGCGGGGGAGGCTATTCATATTTGCTTCTATTTTACTTTAACAACAGTGGGGAAAATAATAAATAAAGTGACGTTAGGGACCTTTCTAGCTCGAGCCATCACTATGGCACCACCGACTATGTTCTGAATTAGTGCGTTCATGTATATTCCCCTCTATAACTTGCCTGAGGCGCCTGTCTGCTTCGTTTGGGTTGAGATGCCCTTCACAAAAATCTCCTCAGAATGTGCTTACACTCATTTTTGGAATAATAAATGGGACATATTCGGGTGCGGTTGTGTGGTCGCATTGCTGATCTGCATCTTCGCTGACTGAAGGCATCTAATCTACATGACTGTTATGGACTTTTTTTTTGGGTTGGCGCACATCAATAATTAAGGGTGCTCCCTTGGCAGCGAGCCAAAAAGTGGCGCACACCATGCGTTGGCCGTTGGAAGAAGGGACCTGTTAGATCTTGCCTAGTTTTCTGACTTTTCCCACAGTCAGAGAGTACGAGGAAGCCTGACAAAAGCCCCATGGCAGCTGGCAGTTTGCATGGGCACCGCTGTTTACTAGGCCTTCTCTCGCCAGCCCACTCTCGGCATGATGAGAAAACACAACTGACAAGCCAGGATAATCTTAGGGAGACAGGAGGAGGGAGCTGCCCGCGGACTAGTGTCACTCCCCTGTCAGGGTAGTTGAAGCTTGCCCATTGTTTCTCATCTCCAGCATGGGGTTCATTGACTTTACTATGGTTAGTTCGGTTTAGCTTATTGAATGTGATGCTGGGCTTGGCATAGGACACATAGTTGAACTGGTTTAGTTCAGTTTGGCTCATTGAATGCAATGCTAGCTAGACCTAGCATAGTTTGACTAGTTAGTTCTGTTTGGCTCACTTAAAGTGATGCTAGCTGGGCTTAGCATAGTTCCATTACCTCAGTTCAGTGTAGCTCCTGTGCACATGTGATTCTAACGTGGTTTAGCATTACGAGCGGTAGCCAAGCGGGGAGCTCGGTGTAAGGACTGCAAGGTGCTAGAGGTGATGGACGGCCGTAGACTGCAAATCGTCTGAGCAACTGCAGCCATGTGAGGCTTCATCCTGGCCGCTTTCTTCCATTCCAAAAGCTATTTGCAGAGCCTTCTTCCACTTCTCCCCCCTTGTCCATGTCTCTCCCCCTCACTCTCTGATCCCCAGACTGACAAGGTAAGACTATCTGGGGGGGGGGGGGGTCACCTCAGTGTCAGGTCACCACAGTGGAAACAGCCGATGCTTGTCAGGGATGTAGGTGACCATGACACTGATGTGTCACACTTAAACCGTAGTTCTGAAACACCAGCAAGTGGGCCACAAGATCATCACAAACATCAATTAAGGCAGAGGGTATGACAAAGATCTTTGGTTGTGTCCTTGTGTTTGTGTGTGTGTGTGTGCACGTATGAGTTTTTGTGCTCATATAGTACAGGCGTTTGTATGCGTGCCTATACCCATGTGTGTGTGTGTGTGTGTGTGTGTGTGTGTGTGTGTTTTTGTCGGTGCATGCATGTGCGTGTGCATGCGGACACGGAGAGGTGGCCGGGCCCTACCAGTTGGACAGAATCGCTGATGTGTGCTAGCATTTAAAATAGCTCAGACAGAGAGCTGAGCAGCTGTGACCCCAGGTCCCTCTCGCTCTCAGAGTTACACTCACTGACCAACCTATCCACTCCCCTCCACAGCCCCCCTCCGCAGCACGTAGTGTGTGTATAAATATACACTACACTTCACACCTACATTTAATGTGTCATCTTTAAGCTGGCCAAGATAACCATTGTGTGATATGGATTTATAAGGACAGCTTCGTCAAATCGTTGACTCGAATCAAGTTCCCTTCCTCTGTTTCCCATCCTCAGAGTCTCACTTTGTGAAACATTTTCGGCGTTGATACTCTTATTTTACTCTTTAAGTCTTACACCGCTCCTTGCCTCAGTCCCAGTGAGAGCTTGAGAGAGCGGTGCAGTCGGCGTGACTTTTGTCACACAAGGAAATCCTCTCACAGACTGCAGACTGGGGGGTGGGGGGGATGGATTCAGAGCTTGAGACCTGCTCACTTCGTCTCTCTCTCTCTCTTCGTCTCTCTCTCTCTCTCTTTCTCTCTCTCTCTCTCTCTCTCTCTCTCTCTCTCTCTCTCTCTCTCTCTCTCTCTCTCCCTCTCTCTCTCTCTCTCCCTCTCTCTCTCTCTCTCTCTCTCTCCTCTCTCTCTCTCTCTCTCTCTCCCTCTCCCTCTCTCTCCTCTCTCTCTCTCTCCTCTCTCTCTCTCTCTCTCTCTCTCTCTCTCTCTCTCTCTCTCTCTCTCCTCTCTCTCTCTCTCCTCACCCAATGAGACAGACACTCAGGAGCAGGCGTGAAATAGACTCCACTGATCAAATAAGTTCAGCGTGTGAGGGACTGTGTGCAACAGTGTGGGACCATGTAGGAGTGTCTGTGTCTGTTTGTGTCTGGGGGTATGTGTGTGTGTGTGTGTGTGTCTGTTTATCTGTGTGTGTGTGTGTGTGTGTGTGTGTGTGGTGTGTGTGTGTGTGTGTGTGTGTGTGTGTGTGTGTGTGTGTGTGTGTGTGTGTGTGTGTGTGTGTGTGTGTGTGTGTCTGTTTATCTGTGTGTGTGTGTGTGTGTGTGTGTGTGTGTGTGTGTGTGTGTGTGTGTGTGTGTGTGTGTGTGTGTGTGTGTGTGTGTGTGTGTGTGTGTGTGTGTCTGGTCTGTATGTGTGTGTGTGTGTGTGTGTGTGTGTGTGTGTGTGTGTGTGTGTGTGTGTGTGTGTGTGTGTGTGTGTGTGTGTGTGTGTGTGTGTGTGGTTGCGAGCGTGTAAATATGTGAATGTGCCTGCATTTCTGCCAAGGCCTGAGGGTATGTGTTTATGTGTGTGTCTCTGAGGGTTAGGTTATTGAGTGTTGGTGGTCAACACATGGTCAAAGCATTGTGTTTCTGTGTGTGTATGTGCTTGTGCTTGCATGTACGTGCATACATGTATGTACACATGTCCACGCATGTGTATGTGTGTGTGTTTGTGTGTGTGTGGATATATGCGTATGTGCCTGCATGTACTGTATGTGCATGCATTTATGCACATGTGTTTGTCTGTGTACATGCTCATGTACATGTTTGCTTGTGTACGTGCACACGCGTGCATATGTGTGTGTTTACACTATGCGTGCTTCTCCAGGAATGTGACATTCGCTTTGTGCTCCCAGGCTAATGGCTAAAGAGGGGGATAGGGGGTGTGTCTGTCTGTGTAGCCCGGCTGGGAATTGGAAGGGCAGCACGTACTCCGCCATGCTGCCATCAAATGCCCTTACACTAATAGTGACGGAAGGCAGAGCATGATAACCAATTGTGAATGTCACTTCTAATCTATTTGCTGTTGTGTGGGAGAGTCTCGCAACACCGCGAGTCACAAGAGTCACCGCAACCAATTATCAGGTTTATTGATGGAAAACGGTGATAGCGAGGAGAAAAAGGGACAAAAGAAAAATGCAGAATAACGTGCCGGAGATTATGATGCTACAGAGCGGCAGATCGAACCCCGAGGAGATCGTTGTTATTTAATCTGTGATATCGCGTGAAACACAAAGGCATGACAAATCTCCTTTTTGCCTGGCACACTCACTATGTCGCAAGACAAACTCCAAATGGACAACAGATCGTATCTCCCTCATTGTTCCTGCGTGGCTACCTGTGTCGGTAACCTAAAGTATGTTTGTATATGACGATACACAGAAGCTATGGTAAGTGAAGCTAAGAGCAGAGCTACCAGTGGAGTAGCAAGCACTGACTAATACGGGGTAATTATAGCCCATAAATAGCCATACTTTCCCCCGGAGAAGAAGCCAGCAGGTCAGCCACACATCAGCTGAGCGAGCAAACTGTCATTGCTCGACGCCACTGTCATCACGGCCGACTGTCTGCTACTGTCCTTTCCACAGCCAGGGCCTATTCGTGTCTGCTTCTTTCTCCCCTCTCCCCCTCGCTCCTGCCCTCCGCTCTGTAACCTCTACCCCTCCTTCACTTCATTCCTCTCCTCCCTCTACCCCTTCACCTCATTTATCTCTCCCTTTTCCTCCTCTCTCTACCCCCTAACGCTAACCCATTTATTATTTTTTCTCTCTCGTTCTTCTTTCTCTAACCGCTCTCTCTCTCACTGTCTCTCTCTCTCTCTCTCTCTCTCTCTCTCTCTTTCTCTCTCTCTCTCTCTCTCTCTCTCTCTCTCTCTCTCTCTCTCTCCTCTCTCTCTCTCTCTCTCTCTCCCTCCCTCCCCCCCCCCCCCCACGTGCACACATACACACGCACACACATCCCTACTAGCCTCCTGTGGTTCAGCGGTCTGGATCACATCAGTTTGTTTTTAGGGGCAGTGAGGACGAGAAACAGTGGATTGAAGGAGCCAAATCGATAGTCCTTTGTTTAAATCATAAAGTAATCATAATCATTTTGTTTAAGTCTTTCTCTGATGGTTGAAAAATATAACAGAGGAACTTACAAACAATGACCCAGGCTTTTTGACAAGCAAACAAATAACAAACCCAGCTTAATAAGAAATGTGATGATAACAAATGATCCCTGTTTTGCTGAGAGGCAGAGAAGGTTTTATCGGTTTTTTTAACGCAACGCTAAATCTTTTATCGGTTCCGATATCCACAATGTTTTGACTGGCTGTGGGAGAGCAGCCCATGATGGCGTAGAGAGGAAATGCCAACGTGCAAGGTGAGTTCAGCAGGGTAATACGCCTGATTAATTGCAGTCTGTGTTTCTCTCTAGCTTTTTATTTTTTTTTATCAACCAAGGACCATTAAATGAAAATGTCTGTTTCTATATTTTATGGGACGATGATCCAGTCAGTTAAGGTGAAAAACAAAGTTTGTCGTTATACACCGCAAGATTGATGTTTCGAGATAGATGCCATATTTTTGGTTCATATTCTTCGTACTAGTTTTAGATGGAGTACTTATGACTTGACCGTCAAAACCAGCTCGGATACTCAGTCTGTGTTTTCATTACTCGTGGCTGTTTTCTTTTACTCCTAGCCAAACAGGTTTGCTCCCGAATGTCCACACCCTACCTTAACATTGTATGTACCACATGTACCTTGTTGTTCTTGTACCTGAATGCAGATGCCTCACCTCTACCTGATTCTTATCTGAAACCACTGTCAATCAAGATTGCTAAAAGATAGATATGAATGGCAGATAATAAATAAGAATGGTAGTATTGGAATTTCTCTTCACAAACCAATCTATATCCACATGATAACATTTAATGTTTACGGTACGTGAAAAAGAACAGAGTTCTGACGATGAACAGGAAGTGAAGGACAGCATGTTTAATTATAGATCTCTGCTCCATGGCGCCATACAAAAATAAGAATAAATGGGCGGGAAAAAAATACACAAAACAAACATTAAGTCACTTTAGATATATACATTTATACACATGCTACTGCATAGGATTGTAAATCATATGTGCGTGTGCGGTTGAGACCAATCGGAGAAAAACACACACACACACACACACACACACACACACACACACAAAAGGACAGTACAGAGAAAAAGATTTGACAGTTTGTGGATCAAGTGTGATCTGCGTTTACAATGCAACATTAAGTACTCAACCGTTCAGTTTTTTACCATTTTTATATCAATCGCATAGGATTAAAGAGAGCAAGCAACCCTCCCCTCAGCCGCCGGTGATAGCAGGAAACAAGTCACTTTATAGCTGGAGTTAAAAGCAGTTTAATCATCATCCTGCAGACCATTAAAACAGGCTGCGTTACGCCACTGTGGAGAACCACATGTGGAGCGTTTGTCCGTCAGGGGGAGAAATAGAACGTCAATGAAAATACATTCTCCTTTACGACCTTCTTCAAACCCCTTATAGGTTGCACAGGGACCATTCTCTGTCTGTGTACGTTTTTACATTTGTTTTTTATTCCTTCTTTTCTTTTGCGGTGAATCTGGGCCTGCATTCATCATCCTATTCCAGTCTAACATCCACACCTTGTTGCAGTTGGGCCAGAGCTGCCTGCTGCTGTACACACACACAGGGAGTGAGAAGACATACAGCCATTGTAGAAGTCTCACTACTTTCTAACTGCGTGCTTGCAGAACCAATGTTTGAGACAGAGAAAATTATTCGATGGGGCTGTTTTGCTTTTCTCTTGTTTGCAGGAGAATTGTCATTAATCATCCGCTGTATTGTGGAAGGAAGGACGCCTTTTTGTGTTTGTATTATGATATATAGATTTGGTTTGTTTTGAAATTAGTTTTTGTGCAAAGACAACGCTGGGCTAATGTGTGTTTTGTTTTCCCCACTGTGTCTTCTGAAAGGAGACACGATCCAACACGTTGTCCTGTGAAGACTGATGATCCTTCAGCTCCTCGCTGCTGTTTTACCGCCATAATGTCCTCATTCGTTCTGTCTCATTCAAAGAAAGATACCCACTGTTTTAATATAATTTCAAAAAGTGATGGATATGCATTAATGTGCAGCATGCAACTGGGTGGACAACAGATTGGTTAGTCGACTGAACTCAAAGGCGGTTCCACTGTGAAAAAAAGAAAACCGGGAAAACAATGTTGTTGATGTCCATTTATATGCCGTTTCACGTTTGTTATACAAAATAGACCTTTTAAAGAGTTTCCTTTTTTCCCAATGTGTTTGATAGAGTGGACAAGAACAGTTCATTCAACGCTGATAGAAGAAACACATCCGTTTCACCGCTAAAGAGCTTTTTTGTTGGGTTAAGTTAGACTGGGGAACTAATCATTCATCGCCTATATACAATAACATACTATACACACCTAATCTACTACAGTCGTGCTCGCCCCCTTATTCTCCACATAACATAAGGTGATAGACTAATTACATTGTAAGCTCCCCCTGAAGAGGCCCCACAATCAAATCAAAGCATATCAAATCTGCTATCCCTGAACCCGGGCAGCTGGACCTTAACTATCAATCTATCATGCATTCCGGCTTCCTCGGAAGGGAGAGGAGAAGGGAGTCGACAGTTCTATGCGTTGGACTCACGTTGTCTGCCAGGCAAACTCAGGCCACCGCCAGATTTGAGCCAAACAAGGGTTCGTATAAAAAACCAAGCGCAAGAAAAAGAAGACAGATGTTTCGGTACATAATATTGTGCTATGTATTTGTGTGGGACTGCATGGCTGTGTGTGTTGAAGCAAACTCTAAAGATGCAGTTCTGGTCTGTGAGGCATCCGGGGGGGCGCGCACGCACTCACACACCGCACACAAATGTGCGTGTTTATGTGTGTTTGAATATTGTAAGCAGAAAGCGGTAAGGGCACTGCTGTGCGTCTCCGCACACACACACAAACACACACACACACACACACACACACACACACACACACACACACACACACACACACACACACACACACACACAGACACACAAACAAACACACATACGGGCACGCAGGCAGGCGCGGTTGGCAGAACACACGCAGCAGCCCAGAGAAAGCAGCAGGCCAGGAAACAATCTGTGTAAATGAGTGCGCGTGGGAGTAACTTGTGCAAACACGCACACTTGATGATGCAGGGATACTAGCCCCTGCCCACAGGCTAAGGCTAAGTCATTGTTATCCTTCTTTGCTGCACATAAAGTCCCATCCATCTTCACTCCTCCAATCCCACGCCAATCCTCCCATCCCTACTGGTTAATGGCACGCAGCTATGATGCATGAGTGTGTGTGTGTGCGTGTATGTCTGCGTGTCTGCGCGCGTGTGTTTATGTGTGTGTCTGTGCGTGCGTGTGTGTGAGATCAGAAGAAGTTCCACTGCAGTCCCAGTATAGTGAGGAGGAGGAGCAGGGCGAGGCTCCACGGTCCACCCGAGCTGGAAGGCGCGGAGGCCCCCGCTCTGACCCGCACCACAGGGGGCTTCTGGGGTCTCCCCTTGGGCACCCCCGCAGCCGCAGGCTGCCTCACGGTGGGCCTCCCGGTGCTGGACACCTCCGGGTGGGCTGGAAGAGAGCAGGGGAGAGAGCATTGTTGAGACCCCAGATAGAGAGAACCAAAGAGAGAGAACCAGAGAGAGAGAGAGAACCAGAGAGAGAGAGAGAGAGAGAGAGAGAGAGAGAGAGAGAGAGAGAGAGAGGGAAAATCATGAAGTAAGAGATATTCAGAGACCCAAGAAGAGAGGGAACCACGGAAATCAGAAAAATACACAGAAAGAGAGAAAGAGCGAGAGAGAGAGAGAGAGAGAGAGAGAGAGAGAGAGAGAGAGAGAGAGAGAGAGAGAGAGAGAGAGAGAGAGAGAGAGAGAGAGAGAGAGAGAGAGAGAGAGAGAGAGAGAGCGAGAGAGAGGAAGTTTGAAATACTGCAGCCAGTCATGTGGGGAATGCTACCCAAATGAAAAGCTCTCAGCATCGAACAATGCTGAATCAAAACATTATCTAAATACATTCCACTCCATACAACACAGTTCAGTTCAACATTTACAAAAGCGGACAAAAACGCAGCAATGACATCTCCGCCTAGGCATGTAATTAGCTGATTTCATACAACAAAGCGTAGATAACACAGTTGTGTCCTTTTCCTATTGACAGGCACCAGC
Organism: Gadus chalcogrammus; assembly: GCF_026213295.1. Taxonomy (NCBI): domain Eukaryota; kingdom Metazoa; phylum Chordata; class Actinopteri; order Gadiformes; family Gadidae; genus Gadus; species Gadus chalcogrammus. The sequence continues at coordinate 16,083,676 of NC_079419.1, read as the reverse complement.
TGCATCTTCACCTTTGGCTGTTACACACACTCACATTTCGCAACAGAAAACATTGGGTAACTTGTCATTTTCTGAGTCTTTATGGAAATGCACTGCATGCTAAGTTCCATGCTGTCTCCCTGCCGGACCGGGCACCCACTCGCTCTCACATTCTGTTTTATCACACTGCTTCCCACACCAAGTCTGTGCTGCCGCACACTCTTCTATTCAGCCCCAGGAAATAGAAAGTCCACTAAAAATAAATCAACTTTCAAACCTTTATATATATATACACGTCGTCCTTTGAAAATACCACTTGGCTGATATTGAAGCAAGCACAAATATTTAATACCAGAGATTCTGATCTTGGGCCAAGAGTGAAGGATGAATTGGATAAACACAGCACACAACACGTGCAAACACACATAGGCGGACACACACACGTTTGCACTGATACAGGGTTGCATGATGATGAAGAGCTGACTAGCTGTCTAATCACCAGGGGCGCGTGATGGACATTCTTCCTCAGCCAATCAGAGATAAATCAAACTAAAGGGTGGGCGGGGGCCAAACTGAACGCCCACGAGACACTCCATCATAGAGACCAGTCATGCAAACACACACTCCTACACAGATATGCACAGACTCACACACTCAAAAGAACACAAAAGTACACACACACACACACACATGCAAACACACAGACACGCACACACACACACACACACACACACACACACACACACACACACACACACACACACACACACACACACACACACACACACACACACAGACAGACAGACAGACAGACAGACAGACAGACAGACAGACAGACAGACAGACAGACAGACAGTCAGACAGAGAGACACACACACACACACACACACACACACACCAACCCACACAATTGGTGTTGCTGACACCGTTGAAATCTCAGCCATCTAAAAGGCATCTCTCATCGCTCGCCTGGCCGTGTCTCTCCTCTGCCTTCCTCCAACGACTTCCTCCTGGCGCTCCTATCCTCACATGCACTCATACAACGCCTCTTCTGCCTCTCCTCTCCCTTCTTCCCAACAGTCATCCTCCTCCGTTCCCCCGTCCTCACGTACACTCTTGGCCCACTTCCCTCTCTCCTTGTATTCGTCCTCATTAGTTTGGTCTCCTATGGGTCTTTGCCAGTCTGGCGATGGGGCTTTGCTATATGCCTCTTAAACCTGCGAAAGAAAGGCTTGCTCTGCTCTCCTCCCTACTCCTCTATCCCCTCTCCTTCCCGCTTGGGAGAAGGAGAGGGGAGCCAAGGCGATGAGTCCCCCCCCCTCCTCTCTGCTCGTCACTCCCTCTCTTAGGAGTGGGATTCCAGGAAAGTCCCGATCGGCAGTGGTGGGTAGTAACGCGTTACAAGTAAAACAAATGAGTAAAAAAGTAAATTTTTCGGGTAATGAGAACTTTTCAGATTCCTTTTTTAAAGGACACACATTCACATTCCTTTATTTTTTCCTTTTTGCCATTATATTACTTTTCTGGTCTTAATTTCTTATTAATGACTCCTATAGAGCAACCTGACACGAATCAAAGCACAAAAAACGATGTAGATTTTCGGGAAACTCTTCCTCTCATCCGGGCACTTTCAACATTCTCTGTCAACACTCGGTTTCGTCCTTCTCCGCCCCCTCGCCCCCCTCCTGCCAACCCCACTCCGTTGTGATTGGTTACCTTCCGGAAGAGCATGATGCAGCATTACCATACATGGAAAATCCGGATTGTTCTACGTAGAAAAATCCCGGAAAAAAGTGAATGGCACCGGCGTCCCTAGTGTTTAGCGCTCTGCACAGCCACCCCAGACGGTCAGCAGGGAACACGTCTAAATGCATGTAAGACATTATTTGACACTTTAGTATGGTTAAACATGACCATAAATCGAACAACGTTTATAGGTAATAAAAGTCTAAAAAGCGTAATAGGTGCTCTTTAAGTCTGTAATTTTACTCTTACTCAAGTAAATATTGGATTTGGAATTCTACTCTTTATTCAATTACATATTCCATTGTGACTTCATTAAAATTTGTATTTTGATAAAGACATTATCTTCGTTCGTATACACGTTAGCGACGCGTCCTCCATAGGTTGCAACTTTGTTGCAATTCCATAGCTGAGGAGACTAGTCCACCGTTACGTTGGGACTGAGGACTAGAAACGCATGGATGCAGATGCGCAGGAAGATATCTTCGCCAGGGGGTGCGGGGTTACGGTACACGTAGAGTTTATATAATTCTAAAGTTACTATGTTACACTGTATTCTGCAGACCACTCAGGAACTTGTTTGTCATTGTTGTGTCTGGCTCTGTGAGTTTGCGTGCATGCTAGGCTGGATCGCAATCACGTCAAGACAAATCTGATAGGCCAATCAGCCAGTCTCTTTTGTGTTTAATTGGTTGTGTTCCTACAAAGCTCTTGCCTTTTGTCATATGCAGCACAGAGCTGAAATTAATTAATATTTTTAGTGTAAATTTGTTTGAAATGAAATTACATTTTTTGTTGTACATATTGTTGTAGGCCTATGTATGTTGAATGAACAATACACACAATGAAGCAACTTGTGAAGAAATGTTTTAAGAGGGCATCTCTTTCTCTCCCTCACTAACTCATGCACTCAAACCCGTTGAGGGCCCTACCTTGCATCCGGCGCAATTGACTTTCTACACTGACGCATGTGTCGTTGCTAGTTTGCAACTCGCGCGTTCTTTTCCCTCCACCGCCAAGAAACGATGTTTGGTAATGTATTGCGCATATCATTAAATAGAACCACAGTTACCGCATATCATCTCATCTCTCATCTCATCTAATTTTCTTCCGCTTATCCGGGGTCGGGTCGCGGGGGGAGCAGCTCAAGCAGGGGGCCCCAGACTTCCCTTTCCCGGGCCACATTGACCAACTCTGACGGGGGGATCCCGAGGCGTTCCCAGGCCAGTGTTGAGATATAATCTCTCCACCTAGTCCTGGGTCTTCCCCGAGGTCTCCTCCCCACTGGACGTGCCTGAAACACCTCCCAAGGAAGGCGCCCAGTGGGCATCCTTACCAGATGCCCGAACCACCTCAGCTGACTCCTTTCTAAGTAAAGGAGCAGCGGCTCTAATCCGAGTTCCTCACGGATGGCTGAGCTTCTCACCCTATCCCTAAGGGAGACGCCAACCACCCTTCTGAGAAAACTCATCTCGGCCGCTTGTACCCGCGATCTCGTCCTTTCGGTCATCACCCAGCCCTCATGACCATAGGTGAGGATAGGAACGAAAATCGACCGGTAGATCGAGAGCTTTGCCTTGCGGCTCAGCTCTCTTTTCGTCACAACGGTGCGGTAAAGCGAACGCAATACCGCCCCCGCTGCTCCGATTCTCCGGCCAATCTCACGTTCCATAGTACCCTCACTCGCGAACAAGACCCCGAGGTACTTGAACTCCTTCACTTGGGCTAAGGACTCATTTCCTACCCGGAGTAAGCAATCCATCGGTTTCCTGCTAAGAGTCATGGCCTCAGATTTAGCGGTGCTGATCCTCATCCCAGCCGCTTCACACTCGGCCGCCAGCCGATCCAGTGAGTGCTGAAGGTCACAGGCCGATGATCCCATGAGGACCACATCATCCGCAAAAAGCAGTGACGAGATCCTCAGACCACCGAACTGCAACCCCTCCCCACCACGACTACGCCTCGATATCCTGTCCATGTATATCACAAACAGGATTGGTGACAAGGCGCAGCCCTGGCGGAGCCCAGCACCCACCGAGAACGAAACTGACTGGCTGCCGAGGACGCGAACACAGCTCTCGCTTTGGGAGTACAGGGATTGGATGGCCCTGAGGATAGACCCCTTTACCCCATACTCCCGCAGCACCTCCCACAGTTTCTCCCGGGGGACCCGGTCATACGCCTTCTCCAGATCCACAAAACACATGTAGACCGGATGGGCATACTCCCAGGCCCCCTCCAGGATCCTTGCGAGAGTGAAGAGCTGGTCCGTAGTTCCACGTCCGGGGCGAAAACCGCATTGTTCCTCTTCAATCTGAGGTTCGACGATCGGCCGAACCCTCCTTTCCAGTACCTTGGAGTAGACTTTACCAGGGAGGCTGAGAAGTGTGATACCCCGGTAATTGGCACACACTCTCTGGTCCCCCTTTTTGAACAGGGGAACCACCACCCCGGTTTGCCACTCCTTTGGCACTGTACCCGACTCCCACGCGATGTTGAATAGGCGTGTCAACCATGACAGCCCCTCAACACCCAGAGCCTTTAGCATTTCTGGCTGGATCTCATCAATCCCTGGGGCTTTGCCACTGCGGAGATGTTTGACTACCTCAGTGACCTCCACCAGGGAAATTGACGACGAAACACCATCAACCTCGAGCTCTGCCTCCAACATAGAGGGCGTGTTATTCGGGTTCAGGAGTTCCTCAAAGTGTTCCTTCCAACGTCCGACGACCTCCTCAGTTGAGGTCAACAGAGTCCCCTCCTTACTGTACACAGCTTGGACGGTTCCCCGTTTCCCCCTCCTGAGGTGCCGGATAGTCTTCCAGAAACACTTTGGTGCCGACCGAAAGTCCTTCTCCATGGCCTCTCCGAACTTCTCCCACACCCGCTGCTTAGCCTCCGACACGGCAGCAGCTGCAGCCCTTCGGGCCTGTCGGTACCCTGCAACCGAGTCAGGAGTCCTCCCGGATATCATATCCCGGAAGGCCTCCTTCTTCAATCGGACGGCTTCCCTGACCACCGGTGTCCACCACGGTGTCCGAGGGTTACCGCCCCTTGAGGAGCCTAAGACCCTGAGGCCACAGCTAGCCACCGCAGCTTCAGCAATGGAGGCTTTGAACACAGCCCACTCCGGCTCAATGTCCCCAACCTCCACAGGAATGCTAGAAAAACTCCGCCGGAGGTGTGAGTTGAAGATACCTAGGACGGGGGCCTCCTCCAGACGTTCCCAGTTCACCCGCACTACGCGTTTGGGCTTACCAGGTCTATCCGGAAATTTCCCCCATTCCCTGATCCAACTCACAACCAGATGGTGGTCGGTTGACAGTTCCGCCCCTCTCTTTACCCGAGTGTCCAAAACATGCGGCCTCAGATCAGATGACACGATCACAAAATCGATCATTGATCTTCGGCCTAGGGTACTCTGGTACCAGGTACACTTATGAGCACCCTTATGTTCGAACATGGTGTTTGTTATGGATAATCCATGACTAGCACAGAAGTCCAATAACAAACGACCGTTCGGGTTTAGATCAGGGAGGCCGTTCCTCCCCACCACGCCTCTCCAGGTGTCTCCATCGTTGCCCACGTGGGCGTTGAAGTCACCCAGCAGAACTACGGAGTCCCCTACTGGAGCCCCATACAGGACTCCATTCAGGGTCTCCAAGAAGGCCGAGTACTCTGAACTGCTGTTTGGTGCATACGCACAAACAACAGTCAGAGTTTTCCCCCCTACAACCCTTAGGCGCAGGGAGGCGACCCTCTCGTCTACCGGGGTAAACTCCAACACCGCGGCGCTCAGCCGGGGATTTATGAGTATCCCCACACCCGCCCGGCGCCTCACGCCCTTGGCAACTCCGGAGAAGAATAGAGTCCAACCCTTATCCAGGAGTACGGTACCAGAGCTGAGACTGTGCGTGGAGGTAAGCCCCACCAGATCTAACTGATAGCGCTCCACCTCCCTCACAAGCTCTGGTTCCTTTCCCCACAGCGAGGTGACGTTCCACGTCCCCAGAGCTAGCTTCTGCCGCCCGGGTCTGGTCCGTCGAGACCCCTGACCTTCGCTGCCACCCATGTGGCTGCGCACCCGACCCCAACGGGTCTTCCCACAGGTGGTGGGCCCATGAGATGAAGAGAGGGGGGGTGCCACGTAGTTTGTTCGGGCTGTGCCCGACCGGGCTCCGTGGCAAACCCGGCCACCAGGCGCTCGCCATCGAGCCCTCCGTCTGGGCCTAGCTCCAGACGGGGGCCCCGGGCTTCCTCCGGGCCGGGTCACATCTCCTCTTTTTTCGATATTCATTGAGGATTTTTGAACCATTCTTAGTCTGGCCCCTCGCCTGAGACCACTCTGCCATGAGAGACCCTACCAGGAGCACAAGGCTCCAGACAACACAGCCCTCAGGTTCACAGGGACACGCAAACCTCTCCACCACGATAAGGTGACGGTTCCAGGAGAGGTATATACCGCATATCATATGTGTGTTAAGTCTTCTTTGCCGAAATTCATTTGAGGACTGTTTCTGAAGTTGTGGAAGAAAACGCTATTCCCTGTGTGAATTAGGCCATATTATTTGGCCATAAGCTGAGCCATTTGAAGTTTGAAATTCATGTGGCCATGCATCTGTCTCATCGGAGACAGCAAACGCGCTGCCAAAACATAAACTCGTCAGATTCAAATGCGCTCATGGCTCTTAAAGGGGATGGGAGATGGCACTCTCATTGGTTTATTGCATGTTACGCCCAAACCACACCAACGTGTAATTAGGCTACTTCAGACCAACCCTTTTTAGATTTGCGCTGGGCGCAAGAGTAATTTATGCGCCGGTAAAATAGAAACATCGCCATAGAACCGCCCACAAAGCTACTTGCGCTTTGCGCTTCTCACTTGCGTTTCAGACCGTTAAAATAGGGCCCTATGTATTTTTCACTGATCCAAGCACTCCAATACAAAAATGGAAAATAACTTGTAATTTGAGTAACTTTATAACAAAGTACTTTTTTACTCTTACTTAAGTGGGTTTTTCAATTTGAATATTTACTTTTACTGAAGTGGATTTTGACGGAAGTAATTTTACTTTTACTTGAGTATAGATTTCCAGTACTCTACCCACCACTGCCAATCGTTGCGTCAGAAATGGGGGCTGGTGGACGATAAAGAAAATTTAAGGAGAAAAGTAAAAACAGACAGAGCTGAGTGAAAAGGGAGGGAGATATGAGAAACACAAAGAGGGACGGAAATACAGAGGCAACGGAGACAAACGTAGAGACGGAGAGAAACAAAAGGTGGTAGACAAAGAAAGAGAGACACAGAGTGTGAAGGGAACAAACGACGAGGAGAGAGAAATCAGCGAGAGAGGGAAAGGAAGAAAAAAGGGAGAGAGATAGAGAAAACCGGAGAGAGAGAGAAATTCTATAAAAAAACGCCTCTTAACAGAAGACCAGCAATCAGTGGAAGGGCCCTGACACACTGTGTAAAGCCTAATGACAAACCCTGTGTTTAAGCCGTCACTTTCGCATTCAAGGGCCAACTTTGATTCAATAACCAGACAACCCTTGTCTGGCTTATTGTATAGTGCGTGTGAGTGTGTGTGTGTGTGTGTGTATGCGCACATGTGTCCGTGTGTGTGGGCATGTGTATGTGTGTGCGCGTGTGTGTGACCCACATAAGGTTGTACATGTGTGGATCTCAGGCACAAGGAAGCTGAATGCTCTCTCTTGTGTTGTTCAGGCAGGTGATGTTTGCCACCTTGTAAATCACACAGGAATAACCTTCACTGGGTTTTCAGCTACTCACTGTAACTCTTTTTGCACAACTCCGAGGATAGGGTATTTACTCTTGTTTTCAAGTGTTCAAATTGAAAGGCAGAAATAGGGTGTTTGTGTGTGTGCATTTATGTGAATGTATTTATGAATAAGCTAATTAATCTATGAATTAATTAACTAATGTAGCCTAAGTGTGTCCAGTTTTTGTGTGTTAACTGTGTGTGTGCGATCGTGGTTGTCTTGCCTGTGCGAGCATGAGTTTGTGCGTGTGTGCCGGTGCTTGTGCTGAACAAGGCAGAGATCTCAAGGGAGAAAAGCGTTTTTCACTTATTGTTCCCGTTCTTTAGAAACAATAGACAAAAGGAATCATTCAGCCCCAATCAAACTGCCTGCATTGTTTCAACGAGAAAAGGGCTGCATCTCATTATGACAATGCCGGAAAAAAACACTTGATTTTCATCGCCAAAGACTAATGCCATTCATTAGTACACAACGCTAATGGAATTCTGCTAATGCTCGGCCATGACTCTACTATGGACTCATTCAAAGAACCCCACCTTTTCCCAAGGTTAAGTGACGTCCGCCGATTAGTGATCCTTTTCATTTAAACACAAATGTGGGGTACAATCGACCATTAAGTCATCGATACCCTAATGGAATGCAATTAATCGAATGACAATGAACACAATTGCAACGTTGAACAAAGAACAACATGATAACTGATGCTCTCTACGGTAACCATCTTACCATCTGACATTTTTGAGAAAGAAACGCTGCCCACTATTGTTTTCAGATTTTTGTGTTTGTATTTCAAATGTCTACTAACCGTGGCGAGGTTTGAAACTCAACGTTCCGGGCGCGTTCCCTGTTGATAGTTGCACAATAGCAACATTTTATCTATAAAGTAAACAAGACACACGCTCATATCGCACTCGTGCATTGTCTGGATAGCATCGGGATTATTCAACCTGGACCTTATTTTCCAGTGAAGCTTTTGGTGACTAATGCCGACAACAATTGTTTTAATTGGTCCAGCATGGAGCGAGAACGCAGCAGCCGTTACTGTTCAGTAATCCCGTGGTGCAACAGCACGCTGTGAATGGACATCCTGTAGAAGTGCTTGTTTTTGCCACTGACATGCTCAGATTTTATTATAATTAACTGACAACACTTTGGAAAGGATCTTTACCTTTTACCTACAAAAATAAAACTCTTAGAGGAATCAATTCTTTTTTTGTTACCATAATTTGGTCTGTTGTTTGTTTGCTATTGTGTCTAACCAAGGCTCGCTCAAGGAGAAGCCTTTTTTTGGAAACCTAGACATTTGTTTTGTGGCAGGACATTTCCCTATTGTCATTACAATTTCAAACCTCCTTCACCAAATATTTTAGTTACCACTAAGCTACTCTTTGTGAGGTTGGACACAACAAACTTCTGCCAGCAATCCTGTCTCAAACTCTCACGTTTCCGCCGTTTCCTCTCTGCTCAACTCAACTCTTGCGAGAATTCAAAGCCGAAACTTCTCCTTGCTTAGAGACAATAACAAACAAGACATATGTGGGCGGCATTGCCTCGTAGGGTAACATTACAGCCCATTTCACGGCTGAAATGGCTGAGTCGCTCTCGCTCAATACTGGAACAATTTCTATCTAAGAACTACTCAGACCGAATATGATGATTTAAATTGGGTCCAGGAAGAAAAATCATAAAGTTATCAATCAGATGGATCTGCTTAACATAAACAGTACAACAACATGAATTGAGACAGAACAGGAACCTGATGATGGATAAATGGAGGTAGCAGTAGTAGCTAGGCTGAATTGGCTCATGGTTAAATCCAACTACTGAGGAGGAGGTGGAGGAGCAGGTGGAGGTAGGAGCAAGAGGAGGAAGAGGAAAGAGCAGCAGGAGGAAGAATGAGAAGAGGAGGAGGAGGAGGAGGAGGAGGAGAAGCAAGAGGAGGAGGAACAGGAGAAGAAGGAGAAGGAGCAAGAGGAGGAGGTAGCAAGTGGAGGAGGAGGAAAGAGCAGCAAGAGGAAGAATGAGAAGGAGGATGAGAAGGAGGAGGGGAAGAGGAGGAGGAGGAAGAGGAGGGAGGCCAAGTGGGCCAGTAGAGACAGAAGGACTCCAGGGCTGGCGTCTTCATTAAGCATCCGAGAGGAAACGATAATCTAGGACTTCTTCTGTTCAGTGGGTATGTAGGCTGAAGGAAGCAGGATTAATGCTACCAAGTCACTCCATGGATATGCACAAATCTTCCCTTAAAATAACTTAGGGCGGTAGTCATGTTTCTCTTGGGCTGAAGCACAAATACCAACAACTGCTATTTAAGACACTATTTTGAGTAGTATTACCAAGTACTAAAAACAGAAGTATATTTGTTTCATGTTCCTTAACACAGATGATAGCAGTGTGAAAGACGTCTCATTGGTGAAATCGGTTCTGTCATCGTCACATTTCTGTGACGATGATGGCTAGATGGGCAAGAAAATAACGGAAATGAAATGAAGAAAGACACCGAGGTAAACAAATGGCTCAGAGACATGAAGGTCACGACAGCTCGCCATAGATGTCACGGACAAGACAGGTCTGGGGATGAACCTGTGCTAGACGGGGCATGAAATGAAATAAGAAGTGGGGTGTAATATCAATTTTATGGTGGGAGTCTTCAGTCTATCAAGCCTAAAGGCGTACCAGTCGGGCTCTGGTGACAGGCTGCAGACCGCCAGAATGAGACAAATCACCACACAGACGGACACACAAATCTCATTATCTGCCCAGTATTGCCTGGATTCCGGGCTAACCACACACAGAAACAAACACACGCACATATGTAGGTATGTGCACATGCACAATCAGGAAAACTCCAAAACACACACACACACAAACAAACACACAGACAGTAAACAAATTGAATGATATCATGTGTTCATTGCTAGTAAAAAAGATTGGTAAAACAATAGATTCCCCGTCTGTGGAGGCAGCTGCTTCCACGCTGAGACGGGCTCCCTGGTCCCGTGTTTACATCATTGACCTTAGGGAGTTCTTCCCCAGCGAGGACTCAGCCAGGGTGCTGCTACTAGAAGCAGATGGGCAGACATTATTGGTTGGAATGGACTTCCTGTTCACTGCCTCGGCCAATTAGAATAGCAGCTGTTTGCTAACCAGTCTGGCCACAGAGCCGGACTGGACTGGGCTGAGACATACGGGGATGGAGGGTAAAGATGGGGTGGTGGTGGTGGTGGGGGGTAAGGGGGAGGGGGGGGGGGGGGTTGGAAAACCTTTAAGGAGAGGAAACTGCATTTGGGGTTGGCTTGGCATGCATGCCAGTCTCTCTCTCGCTCTCTTTCTCACACTCCCCCTCGCTCGCCCTCTGTTTGGCAGCACAGAGCCACTGCTACCAAAGAGATTAATTTAAATCCTCAAACCTATGCAATGCAGAGGAGCTATCTGCCCGGGAACAATCCTCCCTCTGTCCGCCGCTGATACGATTTAGACTCTCTCTTCTCCTTCAAGCACTCCGCAATGCACGGGCAAGAAGGGAGAGAGGCAGAAGTGCACCCGCATCTGCAATAGCACGCACACACACACACACACACACACACACACGCACACACAAACACAGTCTCTCTCTCTCGCTCTCTCCCTCTCTGATCCACACAGTCTGAGTAGTGTTTGTTACTTGCATGGGGAGAACAGGGAAGAGAGATTACAAAAACCCTGTGACTTGACCCAAGCCATACAGGTCAATGTTTTGTTGTGTTTGTGAGCCTCTGTGTTTGTTTCTATGGGCCTGGGTGTTTTTGTGTGTTTGTGTGTGCTCAGTGTGCATTTGTGTGGATGTGTATTGTGCGGTCTGCTAGCCGGGAGCGGCGGGCTAGTAATCCAGTGAGGGGAGAGAAACAGCTTCACCTGCTGTCTCAACAGGCTGGCATGCAATCACCCTGTCCACATGACCAAGGGCCTGGGTCTGATGCTTTACTATTCAATCCCCTCCTAGTCCATCCTATATAGTTTTAGATGTAACGACTGCTCTGCTAAACTACTCAGCTATTCCATCGCATGCGGTGATTTAAAGGCCCTCGTAATCCGTGCAGCAGATAGAAGACTTTTGACACATTCGATGGAGCCAGGTGTATTAATACACCTGTGGCCCTGGTAGCACAGTGGCTTTAAGCGCCACTCTGGAAGCAGATGGTGGGTTTGATTTGTGGGGCACAGACCGCAGAGTGTGCTGCAGAAGGGTGGAGCCAAACACTCTATTTTCCTTTTAACTTTTTTGTTTTTTTTGTTTTGTTGCTCTGCCTTGACCTCGCCGGCCTTCTTCCTGGGAAATGGATTAGAGGTGAGTAGGTGAGGGGGGGAAGAGTTCTGGTGTGTGGGGAGAGTGGTGCCACCGTTCAATGGAAAAGTGGACGACAGGCCAGGGTTCTGACAAGGCCACTGCTTTCACTCCGGCGCTTGATTAACAGGAACGACCACTGACCCCCCTTGTAGCTCGTTCTTTTTCATATCGGCATGCACACACGCACGCGAACGCATACGCACACACACACACACACACACAGTCCACTGTCAAATGCCAGCACACTTTCAAACAAGAGCACTCACAGAGTTATCCAGAGTGCTGAAAATTGGATTACTTTCTTTCGACCCCCTTCTTTGCTCCCTCTCAAAGGAAGAGTTGATTGGCAGATCAATGGTTATTGCCATAAAAGGAGGGTCTTTAGGCAATAGCCAATGTGTCTTTGAAGCACCAACACCGGCAGTGGCGTCTATACCGTCGTACGGACACCCTTTCAGCGCTTTTGTTGGAGTAAACGCTCCCCGTTTCCGTCATCGACGGAAACGGGGAGCGTTTACTCTGCTAGGGCGTTTACTGTGATAGATCCTGTTGAGAGGGAGTGGATGCTGCTGCACGACCCTGCTATCGGTGGGGGCGGGAGGGTATGCAGAAAAGACCTTTCATTCCACTCAGCAATCATACAGATTGAGAAGATCTTTACCATCCCTTACGGGCGTTCATGTTGCCAGCCAGCGTGTACAAATGAGCGGGGGCGATGCCTCCGCGACGTCTCCCCGTCTGCTCTGAATGCACCTATTGTAACAGCCCCGTCTCAGGGAAAAGGTTTGATCGGTTGCTTGGGGGGAGAGACGTAATGGTGTTGCTCATCAGAAGTACCGTCCTCACTGCCCAGAATAACAAACAACCCCCATAAGCCACTGCGCAAATAAGATGTTTTGTCATGTTGGTAAAAGGGCCAGCGTTACTAAAGGGGCGAAGGAGATATCACTCTCTCTTAGGCAGGGCCTTGGGGGAAACAAAAGCCAGAGAGAAGACGGATGTAGCTGGATGCTCCATGGATCAGACCTACAATGACATGGTGTGTGTGTGTGTGTGTGTGTGTGTGTGTGTGTGTGTGTGTGTGTGTGTGTGTGTGTGTGTGTGTGTGTGTGTGTGTGTGTGTGTGTGTGTGTGTGTGTGTGTGTGTGTTTTGTTTCTCTTCTTTCCAGTCTGCGCCCCCCCCCCCCCCCCCCCCCCTCTCTCTCTCTCTGATTGCCATTCATTTCAGGTGCTTTTCACAAAACACTCACAAAGGAAAAGAGAGAGAGACAGAGAGAGAGGGTGAGGGTGAGGGTGAGGGTGAGGGTGAGGGTGAGGGAGAGGGAGAGGGAGAGGGAGAGAGAGAGAGAGAGAGAGAGAGAGAGAGAGAGAGAGAGAGAGAGAGAGAGAGAGAGAGAGAGAGAGAGAGAGGCAGAGGCAATTTGGGCAGTTCATTACTGGCCATCTATCTCCTGGCTGTTTTTGTCAATAGTCCACCGTTTAGGTGGCTGCATGCCAGCCAGGGGCTCCTTGGCCCTTCAAAACTAATCTCTCTATTCTTAATTCTAAGAACCACACTGAGAGAACACACACACAGCCCCCCCTCACATTCTCTCACTTGGAGAAATCCCCCCCAACACACACACACACACACACACACACACACACACACACACACACACACACACACACACACACACACACACACACACACACACACACACACACACACACACACACACACACACACACACACACACAAACACACACACACACACACACACACACACACACACACACACACACACACACACACACATGCGCATCGAACACACACCGAACACACACACACACACACACACACACACACACACACACACACACACACACACACACACACACACACACACACACACACACACACACACACACACACACACACACACACACAGGTCATGGATGGATGGCCCTCTGGTTCACAGGCAACCTGGGTAGGGAATTTAGGTGTCGGCACATGGTATCCAGCGGGGGCCTGCAGGGGCAAAGCCGGCCCAGAAAATAGAAGGGCCACATTCTACTATACTGACATCCTAGCATGGCAACCCGGGAGTAGGGACACAAGCAATGGAATTTACCCAATACGCTTCTTCGCTTGCAGAGGGGTATAGAGCTGCCTGGCACAGCCAGGATTTACACTTTTTCACGAGCACGCGCACACACATGCGTGCAAAGGGTTTCAGACACCCTGGGAGTATGGTGACCTCTACCAGTCGATGTGACATGGGCTCAAGATATAGGGGATTCCTGAGACCCATGCAATCTCTGTGGGAACTGGACAATACCACACACACACACACACACACACACACACACACACACACACACACACACACACACACACACACCCTCTCTCTCCTACACACTGCAAAGGGCATGGCAGTAAAACGATATTTCTCAGAATCACACTAATGCAAATAAATGGGCCTATCATGTGATTAAGCATTCTTTCAACCATCAGCAGAAGGTGCAGGTGCATACGCACCCCCCCACACACACACACACACACACACACACACACACACACACACACACACACACACACACACACACACACACACACACACACACACACACACACACACAGTCCCTGTCACTCTTTCTATTCGTCGCTCCATCTCTGTCCCTCTACCTGTGGTATACCATCCATCAACACGTGGACAGGGAGTGGGAAGCATGTACAGAAGCCAGGGGGTCACGTGTGTTTTCAAGCTTGTATATTAGACCTGCATTCTTCCACTTCCTCATGCACACCTGGTCGTGACAATCAATTTGACCTCGGCTAGTCAATACAGAGCTCCAGCCACGCAGGATTTCATACTATTTTTCCTTCCATCTCACAGGCAGCCTTCTAGTATTCTGAATCGTCTACTCTGTTCTACTCTATACCCTTGAACAAAGATGGAAAGGTGTCTAAATGTTGGCAGTGGAACTGTAACTCGTTCAGAATCAGTAAACGCTGTAGTGCCAGATGATCTGGTGCGGTGGCAGTCCACATGGTTTTGGTCACATTTTATCAAAGGCTCAAATGGGTTTCAGTAACTGGACTTTATTGACTTATGGAATCCAGGCATCTTCTGCAAAGAAAGCATCCATCCCTTGCCGTAGTCACCACTTCCAATTCAAACTGATCTGTCTTCACCATGCTTTTGCACAATTAAAGGTGCCTTAAAAAGGTTTTAAAGTCATTTTTTAATTTCATTACATTTGTGTGACTTTGAACATAATGCTGTTTACAAAATGAGTAATGTAGCCTATACATCAATTAAATTTTTAACAAATGTGGTTGAGATTAATGAGAGATGAGAGTAAATTGGTGAATTAGTGTGAGGGTCCCTTCCTTGGAGCTTTGGGCCTGCCCCTATTCCCTCAAACTCCCCTGATCAATTATGGATAAGGAAGGGGAGCTCTCACTGCGAGCACTCAGTGCTGCTCAATGGGAAAGGTTTCTAATGAAGTGACTTGTTTTCTCTCACACACGAAGACACGATCCCTCTCGCACACACGCATAAACACTCACACACACAATGAACTACACAAATGAACGCATGCAAACAAAGCTTTGCGTGTATAACTGTTTCGTTTTCCAGGGAGCCAACAGAAACATTGTATCATCATTACCGCCCCCTTCCATCTCCCCACCAGATGCTGATGTTTTCTCTCTGCTGTGTGGATACTACCACAGATGCACTTTGGTGGTGATCTGGTGCTGCTCACGTGAGCGTTTAGATGTTGATGCTATTGTTCCAGCTAGGTAGGAGTTTTCACAGCAATGCATCTGTCTGAGAATCATTTGTGTGGAAATGTGTGTATGAGCGAAAGAGGGAGGGAGGGAGAGAGCGAGTGTGAATGACCGTGAAAGAAAGAAAAAAGAAAAAAACGTGAAAGAAAGCCCTACAATAATTAAAACCCACCTGACCCAGACCCGCTTGGTTTCCATCACCCGTTTAACAGCGCTCTATTTCCCTGCTCCACGCCCGCTGGAGCCAAGACAGGTAGGATCAGGCTCATCCCTCCCTTTATCCTCCTCCTGTATTTTTCATTATCAGTGGAATGTCTGCTTTTATTTGCTGTTCAGCGCTGCGTTATACTGCCAAGGCCGGGCAGTGACTCCCATAGTGTCCTGACGCAGGATCCTCTTGTAGGTCAGACACACCCCACCCCCCCCTCTACACCCTCCCCTTGGCAACCGCTATCAATTGATGAAGATGTAGGCGCCGGCCCAGTCTAAATGATCTATAGATATCACCGAGGCCCCCTGAGCCTTTGGTCTCCCGTCGATAATGCTAATATAATTAGGTGTGTGTTGCCAGCTACAAAAGATGACTTAATGGATCATCTCACTGCGAATGAGGCCCGGCCTGGACAAACATCTCAGGGAGACATGTTTGGAAACTGTGTGTGTGTGTGTGTGTGTGTGTGTGTGTGTGTGTGTGTGTGTGTGTGTGTGTGTGTGTGTGTGTGTGTGTGTGTGTGTGTGTGTGTGTGTGTGTGTGTGTGTGTGTGTGTGTGTGTGTATCTGTGAGAGTGTGTGTGTGTGTGTGTGTGTGTGTGTGTGTGTGTGTGTGTGTGTGTGTGTGTGTGTGTGTGTGTGTGTGTGTGTGTGTGTGTGTTTACTGAAAGCGGTGTGTCTGTGACGACCACAGACGCATCGTGTTAATAGCCAAATGCCAATATTCAAAGCCTCTGCCTTTCAGACCTTTACTGCAGTCTAGGAATTAGCATGGCACACCACCGCCCACACTAGTCACTTTAATAAGATACCCTCTCTAAAAGGCCTAAATATCATCACGCTTTTTCATCACGCTAACCGGCCGGGCGTTTCATCTTTGCTACCTCCTCCTCCTGATCTGTTGGTTGGTAATGCGTGGAATAGGTCTGAAGCAGCCACTTAATGGCTCCCAGGTTGGGGGTCTCCTAGGTGTACTGGAGAGCCTCAGCCATAAAGACTTCACTAATACCGTTTAGAGGAGGAAACGATGATGCTCGCTAATGAAAACCATTTCCCCTCCGCGATGACCCCGTAGCTAGGGAGCCCTTGAAGCTAATGCACTCTTTAGATGGCATAGTAAAAGAAAAGAAAAAAAACATGCAAACGCACACACACACACAAATCAGGTTGGAACTCGGCAAGTTGGTCGTAGACGATGGCGATAGGAAGTGGGTGGCTGGGGTAACGCGCTGGGGTCGGAGGAGATAAAAGGAACGGAAAACACAGTTGGTTAAAGTCGATTGAGTTTCAAGAATAACGGGCAAGGGATGTTTGAATTTAAATCATCTTTTGGAAATGATTACTTATTTCAGTTGTTAGTGCTCTGGATGTGCCTGCGGCTGCGGAGGTCACTGCTCTTATTCACTCCATGGTAAGGGCGCCACAGGGATGGTGCGCCATTCAAAACACCCGAGCATCAAGCATCGCTCTCATCAGCACAAAACACATGACAGGTCATGTCTCGTGTCACCCGAAAGGTCACCGCCTGCAGACAGCGAGCATAACAACAAGAACCAGAGCAGAAACCGTGACTTTCTGCCTGCACTGCATTCAACCAGAACCGAGACAATCTCCCAGCCTGGGCCTAAGCCCTCTCTGATCCCGCTCCTGCACTCTTGTTTTTCCAGCCAGCCCTGCCCTGCAGAAGGGCTCCTCAGCCCGTTGAGCCCCAGATGAAACGCCAGGGGAAATGGGGGCAATATCCGCAGGAGTACGGAGGGAGCCTTGACATCTGCCGGCCAGCCCACCTCCGCCGCACGGGACTGCAATCCTGAGACCCAACGACTTCACACGTGCGCAAATCAGTCTTCAATGTATTCCTGAGTATCTGCTGATCATCTATCGGCTCTCCAGAAGCTGTTCACAAAGCTTGAATCTGCAAAAGCGCAGACTAT
This sequence comes from Gadus chalcogrammus, assembly GCF_026213295.1. Lineage (NCBI taxonomy): Eukaryota > Metazoa > Chordata > Actinopteri > Gadiformes > Gadidae > Gadus > Gadus chalcogrammus. The sequence goes on along the minus strand of NC_079419.1, from coordinate 16,065,927 downwards.
GTATACTCCTATTTTTCGAAGAAGCCTTACAGTCGGCCCCCACTACGCTGGGTGTTAAGCATTTAGAGGGACAGCTGAAACCTGTTCCCCAGAGCAATCCTCCTCCACCCTCCTGCTGAGTAACACTGAATGTTGGCTTAGACTGTCTGTTCCCCAGTCTACCAGCGTAACCTCTTCACTCCCCTGGCTGTCTGGCTTATACACTTGGCTCTTTGCCCCGTGTCCCTTTGTCACACAGTAATGGTCGAGGTACTTTCTCACACACGCTACTGAATCCAAACAAAGTACATGCTGCACGCTCTTGTTCATCATTATTCCAGTACCGACACCCCCCCCCCTCTCTCTAGCTCTCCTGTGCCATTGTGCTTAAAGAAATGTTCAGCTTTTTTGTAAGCCTTCAGCCTTCAATTCTCACATGTCGACATTCATTTCATCCTCCGTGTCAATAGATGCACCCTAGCATTCCCTTCATCCCCGGAGCACATTACACGCATATTAAACGGTTGGTTTGTGTAGAGGCGCCCTCTTCATGGACCTAGGGCGTAATCAATGTACAGCGATCGCTTCGTTTACCTTTTCGCTTTACCTTTTCGCTTTACCCCTTCCGCTGCAATAATACAATTTCTCAACGGGGATTTAAACAGTGTGCCGCCGCCGATCTGATCTAATCCTGTCTAATTCCCCGCAGCTCCGGCACGAAACAGGTGCGTGCTGGCGGCTGGGCGTGTGGCGTGGCGGGCTGTTGTTGTGTGAGTGCAGGGCCGGGCCTGGAACACTCCCTGGAGCGGGCTGGACGTTTCATGTGAAGGGGGTGCTGCTGCACGTCAGGAATGCTCGCTCCTCGCCAGCAGCAACAGCTGCCACCCACCTTTGTGGCCCGGTGGCGGGGAAATAAACGTTCCCTCTGCGTTTTGACTCTCCGTCACTGACGCACCGCAGGAATCTGTCGGGTTTGAGGTTTTTCTCCATGTTTTTTAATGTCCGCGCCAGAAGGAGGGGTCAGAGGGGTCAGAGCTTGAGGTGCGACCGACAGAGAGGCTGTGTGTGTTGCCTGCAGAGTCGGATGAACTATGAGGAGTTCATGACTGTTTACTGCAGGTGCCTGGTTGACGTGTGAATGCATCAACTGTATATCATCCTCATTAGCATACAACACAGACAGTGGTAACATTGTGGTTACTTTGTAATCCTTCCAAATCCCGTTGAATGATTCAATCAACACCAACTAACTTAACTTAACTTAGCCTGTCTTTCTGGTGAGGGATCCAGGATGAGGCAGAACATAAAACAGTACTATCTGAACACATGGCGGCATGACAAGTAGCTGTCGGTGATAAATAAGCACCGAGCAATAAAACGATCCATGACATCCTTTGTTAACTTTCTACACAACCGGTTTGCTGGGTTCATCCAAGGCCGCGCTAAGGTTACACGTGGACACGTGTTCCTATGAGGATCATAATAACACAAAGACCCCAGCAGATGCCGTCAATAAGCTCTGACACATATTAACCAACTTTACATCCCCCAGATGAATAGACTCCACCCCCCCCCCGTCCCTCAATATCGAACCCACCTACACGTTTTTTTTCAGTTTGCCGTACAAAAAGCTTCTTTACCACAAAGCGAAACAGCCTTGCTTGATGCCATCATACTGAAAGACAAAATGTGTGTGTGAGAGAAGCCGGGGGTGTCTCCGCTCTCTCTGCTGGCTGACTATTGCTCCTGACAGATGGTGTTTGCCATTGAAAGAGAATGGTACTTTAACGGTTGTAGGCTTCCCTTTTTCCCCCGGTTTTACACCCTCTACGGCCTGATTCCAGTGTTTATCCGTGCGCCCCCCTCTACACCTCCTCAGAGATGTATAACCTGCATTTTCCCTATTTCTCTGTTTTTCAACCCTTCTTATGCTTTAGTTAAGCAGATTGCCTTAATGTCGGCGAACCTCACTAGCATGGCAGGTGTGTGTGTAACAGAGATAGAGAGACAGGGAAAGGGCGAGAATGTGCAAGAGAGTGTGACAAAGAGAGAGGCGGAATATCAAATCTTTATCTCCTCCGTCCTGAAATAGCTTTTCCCCAGCAGAGGCCTGGATTTCATTAAAATAACCTACTCCCAGCAGCTCCTGATCTTTTAATATAATAAGAATAACACAACTTCTCTCGGATAGCCTTGTCTGCCTGTGCAGGGACCGACAAAGGTCCAGCAAGATGAACTGCTCTTCATAACACTAGAGACACAAAATGCATACAGTTAGGTTTTGAGGCCCGGACGAATAAGGTCATCCACTCCCGAGTGCGGCAAGGCGAGCGGGCTCTCGTCTTAATGAAAGAACCGCGCTCTAAAAGGCGCCAGGCTGGGTGCTTCGGCGGTGCACGCTTCCCTAATGAGCTAGCTGCTAATGAATGGCTCCTTTAGATCGAGAAGCCGTAAGCGCTCCTTTGCAAAAACGGCTAATAACGGATGGCTACGCCGCACAGTGGGTCACGGCACAGGTCCCGCTAGCTGCAGGGGAGAGGGAAGGGTGAGGCTTGGTGGGGGGAGGCTGGTTCCCGCCCCTGTTAGCGATGGCCTCGGCCTTGGCAGTTGGTACAGGGGTCGCCGTGTTTTGAAGCAAATATTAAAGTGTTGTTTATGAACCACTTTGTGTGAAAAGGTTGTGAAAAGTACATTGCCTGCGTAAATTTCAGGCAGTTGCTTGACAACAAAAAACGAAATGCCTTTTACAAGATAATATGCATAAAACATAAAGGCATATGTACTCGTTTAGAAATAAAAGACAGACGTGTATGGATGGAAATCTGGCCGTTTCGAGTCAACTCTCTTGAAAACTGTGAGCCACTGTTAAAAGATGATACATGGTGCGGAGAAAGCTATCAGGCGGCCCGGAGTAGGTGACAGAGCTCTCTGCGTATCAATCAATACTCTGAGCAGAGAATAAAGGCTTTCGCCCTGTATATCCCAGATAGTGCTTTTGATTGATTATGTCATGTTGGTTGGATGCCCCAGGCTCTATTGTCAGGAGTTCTCCCGACCAGACTGGCAGGCGGTGTTCCACACCGACGCAGGTAGCATGGAGGCTGGTAGGATGTGACTGGGAATGTGTTGGCTGTTGATCGATGAACGCGGACCGATGGCCGGTGTCAGAGATGGGCGCCGCCTTCTTCTGGATCGGTGGGATTAAACTGGATGCTGTAAAGCGTCCAGTTTTCACTAGACCAGCAGGCGAGGAAACAAGACTGCTGCTATCTCATATCCTGAGGCATTTTCCGATGTTATTTCCAATCTAAACAGTTGTAGAGCGCCTATTAGAATGATCGACTAAGTGATTAAGGAATGTGTTGAGTGCGATAGCTCAACACGACCACGGATGAGTAGGAACATGAATGTCTCAGTGAATGTGTGTGCATCTGGCTGAATAAGAGTGCACCGTGCTTTCTTGCACTCGACTAAGGTGATCGAGAGAGGGAGAGAGTGAAAGAGAAGAGGAGATTGAGACAGAGACGGAGAGATAAGCAGGAGAGAGAGAGCAAAAGAGAGGAAAGAGGAGAGGTGGAGAGAAGGAGAGGAAGTTGGTCAGAGAGGGAATGGAAAGAGGAGAGAGCGACGGTAGTGATTGCTGAGTCAGAGTCAGCAGGTTCTGCAGTCCTGCAGCAATGAGTGGTGGGGATGGGGGGGGGGGGGGGGGGTTTGGGGGGGGGGCCTTCACCAGCAGAGGCTCTCATCAGGAAGACGTCCTCCTAGGACGTATCGGCGCATTTCATTACGGCCTCCGTCTTCTTTCAGTTTTATCGCCCCTCCTCATGCAATAAACCATAATCCCAGTGCCTTAGCGCACATCTGCTGCCACGGTCACCAGGCGCTCCGCGCGTTGACGCTGCAATGTCTTCAGAGCCCATTTACAAGCTGTGCATTTTCTCGCACCCGAACACCAACGAACGCGTGTGCGACCCTCGCGCTCAAACACCCCGACGCACACATCGATACAAACACACACACACAGATACGCCCGCAAAATGACACGCTCCTTCTAAGTACATCAATATGCTTCAGGAACTGGGTTTGCATTCAAAAGGTTCACAGCTTCCCTGCTTACAACTTAATTGGAAACATTCAAACTCAACAACTAAACATAAGGCAGACAGAGATTGCTGAAACGACGCAAAGAAGAAAGACGACAACTCCATAACATCAAATTGAGGGAATTAAATGGAAACACAGGAATAAACACAGATGTTTTGAATGGGCGGCTAGGAGTGGCTGTTAGAGAGAATTATTGTGTGGATGATGAGAGGGGATCGGCAGCATCAACAAGTACCCAACGTCATGCTGAGTGCGGGGAGAGGTGTGCAGATTAGGGTTTATTAATAATGCATCCCATAATTCTCACCGCCCCGGTGCGCAAGGTCACCCACTAAATTGGACAGAGGGGTAGGCATAGCTAAGAGGGACGTGCGTGTGTGTGTGTGTGTGTGTGTGTGTGTGTGTGTGTGTGTGTGTGTGTGTGTGTGTGTGTGTGTGTGTGTGTGTGTGTGTGTGTGTGTGTGTGTGTGTGTGTGTGTGTGTGCGTGCTTGGGTGTGCATGTGCGTGTGTGTGTGTGTGTGTGTGCGTGTCTCTGCATTTACACAGGAGTAGTCCCAGCCTCTATGTGTTAGCAAGCAAATCAAGTCCTGTGTGTACATACAGGTCATGTCTTTGCCGTCTCCCGAGGCCTGGCATCCATCTTCGTCGTCGCAGTCCGTGCCGCTGCCCTCCTCTACTTCGCCACTGCCCAGATCGTCCCATGAGGAGTTCTGGTCCATATCTGGAAAGCTCTCCTGAGTCTCCTGGAGAAACCCAGACATAACAATGCAACCGTTATTGAACCAGAAACACTGGGTTAAAACATGTTCGGAACAACCCGCCCCCCCCCCCCCTTCACACACACAGGGACATCTTCAATGGTTTGATTTACTGCAGAAGGAAAACATAATCACAGAGGTCAAAAGGCTGCGTATCCAGTGACAATGACCAAATTGGACTATAAGTGGAATCTGGTCGAAAAAACAAAAGATGGCTGAAAACCAAGAGTGTGATCTTGTTTAGACGTTTCACTCTGGCCCACACTGCTCTTCAGTTTAACCACCGCCTCATCCTCACCAGCTCCTTATCCCTCCTTCACTCCACAACTTCCCTCCCCGCAGTTTTATCTCTGGAAAAGTGGCAGCACAGCCCTGATACGATAAGAGTTTGCAGTGAGCGCCAAGTGGGTGGTAATGGGCAGATGTTTGCCCGGTGTCGGGGTGAGACTGAATTATTCAAAGTGGACCCTGTGGGTAGTTGATTGACGAGTGAGACAGTGGCGGTACGACAACAAAAAAGGGAACAAGCAATGAGATAACCAACCGGAATGGAGAGATCTTTTATAATCGCTGAACGGCTGAACTCAAAGGGGATGATAAATGATTCCGTTTTTGTTACAGCATTTATTCTAAACCGTACATCCATATATCAGAAGGCCAGCCTCTTTTCAGACATTCATCGTTGCCTTGACCATTAGCGGAGAGCCTCAAGAGTCTTCTCATCCAGTAGCTACACTAACTTAAAAGAATCCAATCTATTTTTTACGTAGGATTCTGTTTTTTTTCCCCCTCTCAGCTAGGGGCCGGCAAATTGGACCCATTCCTCGCGCTTTCGCTGGAACCCTTCATCATCAAGGTGTCTTTTGTTCTCACAGACACACACAAACACACACAAACACACGCACACACAGCGATCTCTCTCTACTGACGCAACAACAAACAACAGATGCAACCCTGTTATCATTAACGGGGTACGCACATGTCATGGATTATGACACGGTAGACACAAACAATAGAAACTTCATAGCTATCTGTATATAACATTCAGCCCCACCGCGTGCTACGAAACACAAGACATCAACAGCAACAGACCCGGACCACCCCTTAATACCCTGAATAGAAAAGCTCCATCGGGCGGCAAAGCGGCTCAACGCGCGAGCGAGCTCCCCGCCAACGTAGACGATGCGCCGCAACGCGACCCAGATTGGGCTCCCACCTGCTGTCCTATTCTACCTGTCAATCCCGCTCTGCCTCAACCCCGCCACCCTGTCGCTATACACCCTCCTGTCCATCAAGGCAAAAAAAAGGCCCTGAGAGTATGCTTAAACATTTACCATTAAAACCTCATATTCCTGCGAGAGGACAGGGGAGGTCAACGCCCGGAGCCCCGGGACCCTGGGGCCCTTCACGCCTGGCTAGCTCAGCGACCACCAGAGCAAGGGCCCCTACGCTGAAGCAGTGTGTTTCACTGTGCCGTGCCGAATTGAGATTACTGGAAAGAGTATTTCTTCTGTCTGAATTTGAAAAAGGATTACAGTTCAATCCCAACTGTTTCCTAGGTGGGAGTGATGTTTTAAAGATACATTTTCTCAAGGAAGGCAATGAAAGCCTTCAAAAAATGACAGATGGAGAAGAGAGGGGATAATGAAAACGATCAGAAATATATTCAACATATAAAAAAAAAAAAAATTGTAAAAAACCCAGAGTGCAAAAAATTGCATTTGCATGCAAAAAGCTAAGCAGCCTCCGCCTCTCCTACATAACGCTTTCATTTTCAGAAATAAATATTAGCTTTTCATTAGTAATTCAGCAGCTCCTCTGTTGGTGTCAAAGTCACAGCAGTAACACGTGAATTGGTATTCGGCTTGCTCCCCGGCTTCGCCAGTCATTAGCCCTGTGTGTGCGCTGGTGAGTTGTATAGCAGACTGGAAATGATGCGCACTCCAGAGGCTGTTTGGATGATGTAGCCCATAATAGCGGTTCTGTGTTTCTAATTTGTAACTCCAACAACCACGCCATTCATGCGACCCCTGACCCTAATCTACAGTTGAAATGAGTGTTGTAATGAGATCAACACCTTTCCGACAAAAAGAAAAAGAATAAAACGAAAGAAAGAAGGAAGTCCCTGAACTTGTGACACACGAGAAGAACTGCGAGAGGATAGGACGTTAAAACATATAGACAAAAAAAAGCGAGAGCTGCTGACAAAAGAAGGGATCGCTCTGATTGCAAAAAGGTTTCAGGAAGGGGGCATGATGAAAGGTGGCTTGGATGGATAGCCATTGTGGACAGTATTAGACACCGGCGAGGATAACACGTTCTGTGTGCGCATGGGACTTTGGTTACATCCCCCTTTGTCCCCATCGATCCCATCCCACCTAGTATGAAAGAGCACCTTAAGGAGGACTTGTGTCTTTTTTCGGTGTTGCTGTAAGAATCCAAGTCCATCATTGGCCCTGTGTGGGATGATAGCTTACACAAGACGCACTACAATACCTCTTGTGCTGTCTCGGCACTCAGAACAGGCTTTCCTTGGCTGCTGACACTGCCGAATACAGTAAGCTTGCATGTATCTGCTTACGGGTTTTTGTAATTTAACTTCCTCGGAAAAAACAAATCGACAGCCGCTGTTGAATGCGGGGATGCGAGTCTCTTCTGATGCTCCCGATGCACCCGACCAACCCTGGTTCCCGTGGGCATCGACAATGTGATTGCATAACAACAATGGCGCATATAAAGTATTTCAAAAGTGCCAGCACTGAAAAAGTTGACGCATCTATCCTCGGCACTAATGAAGACATTTGAGTGGTAGCCTGTGGCTGAACGATAAGAAGTGAAGGAAATGCGTGGCCGCAGTGTAACAGTGGAATAGAGGGAGAAAGGGAGTGAGAGAGGGAAAGGGAGGGAAAGGGTGGGAAAGCGATGAAAAGGGGCAAAGACCCGTCCTTTGGGTTCTACGTGGAAATGATAAGGCTCTTAACCTTTCGCTATGTAAAGTAGCTAAACGAAGACAACACAATTCAGCGGCCGTTTTTCCACTGCCTCTCTGAGCAAATGCTCGGGTGAATGGCTGTGCACAGTGCACAAACCCCACCAAAGCAAACCGCTCGGGTATTAGTAGTAATACCCGTGCTGTTCAGGGGACGTTAAACACAATGCCGCCTGGCTCAGCTGTCTTTAGAGCATGTTAATTAGTGGAGGAATCAATTAAGGAGCTGTCGCCGTGGAAACCACCATCACGGCACTGTTGCAGTCCTGGCTCGCTGCCGGGCCCCTAGACCGTGTGTGTGTTGGTTTGTTTTTGTCTCTATTGGCGAGCAGAGCTGACAGTCTTGTTTGTGTCGTTAGGTTATTGTCGTTGTTTTACTTTTGTGTTTGTGGGTTGTTGTTTTTCAATTTATGCTCCATGGTAACGACTTAGTAAAGTATCACGCTGTTAATTTTTTAAGCAGACAGTTGGCTCCAAGAAACTGATGATTATGTTATAATGAGTCTGCCAAAGATAGCCAGCCACCTTTAAGCTTTCTTATCTTTGCTTTTAGCTTAGGGATTCAATCAGGCTCCTTAGAAACACATGAACATACATTATGTATTGTAATGAGAAGCAGATAATGTCCATCGCCTTAATTGGTTTGACATATGTTAAACCTCCTACATTACACATTAATCAATAATCTGTCTCTGATGATAATTGAAGACAAAAGAAAACTACACACAGCGGACCGTATTGCATTCAGTGTGTGTGGTTAAGGCATTGTTAAAGATATTGTACAGTGAAGTAATCATCCTAAGTGACTGACAACTCCATAAGTGGATGGCTTTTTATATTCCTAGTGGGAATCCACCCTCTACCCCTGAGAGCGTTGGCGCAATGTTCTACCAATGGAGGCAGACAGCACACAGTCACTTCTCACGTATGTGCTGTGTTCAGTTGTTATGCAAGACGCTAGGAGCCCCAATCCCCATGGACAACAGGGAGCCCCAATCCCCATGGACAACAGGGAGCCCCAATCCCCATGGACAACAGGGAGCCACAGTGAGAATTAAGAGGAGAGGTTTTGTGTAGAGAACACACAGGCAGTCAGACAGATGGACAGACAGAGAGGCAGACAGACTGACAGGTAAACTGACAGGTAAAGAGAAAGACAGACAGGTGGGCAATACGACACACAGACAGAGACGCATTAATGAATTAGGTAGAGAAACAGACAGACTAACAATTAAACTGGTAGAGAGACAGCAGGTAATGAGACGAGCAGACGGACAGAAAGACCGGTAACGAAATGGACGGACTGACAGACAGACAAACAGACAGACAGAGTAGACAGAGATCTACACAAGCAGGTGTGGTCAAACGAGACTAAGAAGGAGACCGATTTTTCTTCTCGTTTGTATCACTGCGCAATTACAACGACATCCGAGAACAAATCAGGTATTCTCATAAAGTGCCATGTTCTTGTGAAGAAAAAAAATCTATATTATGTAGCCCTCCCAACCACCCACCAAGCAGTCTCTCTAACAAAAGCATTCTTCACTCACCGGTGATGGAGCAGGTTTTGGGAACACCAGGGGCTACATTCCTGTGTGTGTGTGTGTGTGTGTGTGTGTGTGTGTGTGTGTGTGTGTGTGTGTGTGTGTGTGTGCGTGTGCGTGTGCGTGTGCGTGTGTGTGTGTGTGTTTTTGTGTGTGTGTGTGTGCGTTTGTGTGTGTGTATCCTATTCACGCCCACAATCCACGCATCCACAAGAAATCCATCTCTACTACTTAGAGGACTTTAGAGGGAAGGCGAGGCCGACAGAGAATGTGTGTGTGTGTCCCTTCTATTGTGTCTTTGTTTCTGGGGAGTGTATGTGTGTGTGTGTATGTGACAGCGTTAAGTATAATTAATGGTGTGCCATGAGTACATTTCAGAGTTTTATGTGCGAACAGAGAAAATGTGAATATTGTGAAATACGTGCATAAAGAAATGCACTTACCAGGGGATTGCAGAAGCTAGGTTGAGTGGCACTCCATTAATGGTGGGAATATTTGTCCCGACATTGTGTGTGTGTGTGTGTGTGTGTGTGTGTGTGTGTGTGTGTGTGTGTGTGTGTGTGTGTGTGTGTGTGTGTGTGTGTGTGTGTGTGTGTGTGTGTGTGTGTGTGTGCGTGTTTGTGTGTGCATTTGTATATGTGCATTGATATGGTAGTATGTCTGTTAAGTCTACATTGCATGGTTGGTATATGTACGTAATCTGCCGTTTGTAATGTCAAGACAAAAGTCTGCTAATGAGGTTAATAGATCATAAGTCATGCCTTTTGCATATATATGCCGCAGGGCGTGTGTGTGTGTGTATTTGTGTGCATAAGTATGTGTTCCTGGTAATCATTTACAGCGGCCTATCCCGTTGTCAAGGACAGCCTTATTGCCGGATCACTCCATAGAGAGGAGAAGGAGAGAGAGAGAGAGAGAGAGAGAGAGAGAGAGAGAGAGAGAGAGAGAGAGAGAGAGAGAGAGAGAGAGAGAGAGAGAGAGAGAGAGAGAGAGAGAGAGAGAGGAGATGAGATTTGGAAAGAAGCATAACAGGATGACAGAAAGGGAAAATGTGACACCAGGGATCCTCTAAGTGTGAGGATCCAGACTGCTGTACTCCTTTCTAGCAGCCACAGAAGCCAAACTCTCTCCTTTGTGTCCGACACACACACAGCATTATAATGTGAAGGAGACAACTGCTGAAAGTATTTCAGTGTGCGTGTCTGTGTGCTTGTGTATATATATGTGTGTGTGTGTGTGTGTGTGTGTGTGTGTGTGTGTGTGTGTGTGTGTGTGTGTGTGTGTGTGTGTGTGTGTGTGTGTGTGTGTGTGTGTGTGTGTGTGTGTGTGTGTGTGTGTGTGTCTGTGTGTGCGTGAGCCTCAGTCTTTCGGTCCCTGGCTCTCGGAAAGTCCGGACCCAACTCTGGCAGACAGTTTGCCAAGCCAGGAGAACACGAGTCTCATTTTATAACGACATTATAATATCTCGGAGTTGGACCGCGAAAGAGGGAATATCGGGAAATGGAGAAATCATGAGAACGGAGCAGAAAATAAGGAGAGGAAATATAAGCCTGACTGACAGAGCGGGCAAGCGGGCGAGAGAGACAGAGACAGGGAGAGAAAGAGCGCAAACAAAAGGTGGCAGATAGCTGCGCCGCCAAGCCGTCCTCTGGTTCTGTAATTAGACGTGATGCATTGCTTGTGTCAATTAATGACGGATAATCGGCCGGGAATGGACAACCGCCCCCAGGAGAGGCGTTCATTAAGAGCGGGCCAGAGAGCCGGGGCCCGGGTGTGCGGAGAGACCGGCTAGGCATTAGCACTCTTTAGGCACTGTACCCATGACTCCATGCAGGACCTCCAGTTCACTACGGGTTCCTCTAATTTAAAGTGCCCAATGTGACTTGCACCAATGCTCAGTCATTGAGTACACACTTTCATCCGAAGCAAGTGAGAATGAATTCAGGAGCAGCTAGGGGTTAGACAGTGTATTCTGATTGATACATGTCATTAAGGAGCAGCTAGGGGATAGACAGTGAAATCAGATCCATGTCATTAAGGATCAGCTAGGGGTTAGACAGTGAATTCAGATACATGCCATTGAGGAGCAGCCAGGGGTTATCATTCCATAGTAGGTTTACAGGTAGGCTGTGTGCCTTGGGGAACAAACCCAGTAACTCTCAGCTGGGACTCCACCACACGAGGGGAATCTTATCCTCATTTCAAAACAAAAAATGTTCTTTGGTCAAAGCATGAGGTCAGTGTTTAATGTGTGCTAATGAAAAAGCACGCAACACAGGACCGTTGTCTATGTTTCCATAGCGACCTTCCATAAATACTCAACACATTTTTTAAAAAGAGGCTGACGCATCATTTCCAAAAATACCATGGCCCTATTAGGGCAGTATGGCACTATCAGATGGTTTTTCCTCAGTACGAATGAACGGAACGCAAAGCCTTTGGATCCAAAGGAGGGAGGTATATTGCAGGGCTCTCCGTGGCATTTTATGGTCTTAAAAACCTGGAGTGACATATTGATAAGGCATGGCCCTTACTTTTGTCAGATGCTGACACCGCACTGATTGGGAGAGAGTGTGTCTATTGGTACATTTTCCGTGTGTGTGTGTGTGTGTGTGTGTGTGTGTGTGTGTGTGTGTGTGTGTGTGTGTGTGTGTGTGTGTGTGTGTGTGTGTGTGTGTGTGTGTGTGTGTGTGTGTGTGTGTGTGTGAGTGAGTGTGTGTGTTTGTGTCCATTCAGGTGCACATCAGTTTTTCTTTGTGCATGTTTAGGATTGAGAATTACTATTTAAGTTCAAGTCTGTGTGCGAGCGGTGTATTTGCAAGCGTGCGTGTGTGTGTGTCTGTACGCGTGCACCTGTGTGTGTGTGCGTGCGTGCGTGCGTGCAAAATGCTGTCGAGGCGAGTTGACGGATGTCCTGCTGAGCGGAGGGTGACAGTTTGAGTGACACAAATCATTCCCGGAGACTAAGGGCCCTATTTTAACAGTCTGAAGCGCAAGCGAGAAGCGCCAAACGCAAGTAGCTTTGTGGGCGGTTCTATGGCGATGTTGCTATTTTACCGGCGGATAAATGACTCTTGTGCCCGACGCAAATCTAAAAAGGGATGCCCTGAAGTAGCTTAATTACCCGCAGGTGTGGTTTGGGCGTTACGTGCAATAAGCCAATGCCAGCTCCCATCCCCTTTAAGAGCCATGAGCGCATTTCAATCTGACGAGTTGATATTTTCACAGCGCATTTGCAGTCTCCGATGAGAAAGATGCATGACCACATGAATTTCAAACTTCAAATGGCTCAGTTTATGGCCAAATAATATGGCCTAATTCACACAGGGAATAGCGTTTTCTTCCACAACTTCATTCAGTCCTCAAATAAATTTCGGTAAAGAAAACTTAACACACATATGATATGCGGTAACTGTAATTCTATTTAATGATATACGCAATGCATTAACAAACATAGTTTCTTACCAGTAGGCCTATTGTATGCATTATCGTTATCGACTTGTGTTCCTAATATGCATGTGTCCCCCCGTTAATATACATTGCCATAGACTGTATTATGCGTTACTTGTTTAGTTTGCGTGTAAACAGATGTTCGCACACACGCGCGCCCGCATTCATTAACTCTTTTACACATCCATACACGCACGCCCACATTCATTCATTCTTTTTAACACTCACTCGCGGTAAAACAATATTTTCTCATGATCCAATACTCATCAATTCTAAAAGTTATGGGCTGGTACACGATGTCTGTGTCAAGAAAATATGTGTTTGCTGTACCTACGGTGTTTGCAGATGCATTGATTTAAAAGTACAACCTATTACCGCTGTATCAGCTGTTCCCAAATAATTTAACAGGAAGGTGTGGCTAGGTAGATGAGAGAAGCAAAGTGTATGCGCGAGGTGCACGAGCAACATTATACATGCGCCCTTAAAATAGCATCTGAACAACGCGCCACTGACTTTAAGCCAGGTATTTCCTGGTTTGTGGCTAATTGTTTTCTGAAACTGCAAAATAGCAGCAGGGAACTTTTGCGCCAGAACACGCCTCCACCTTTCACCGAACCACCCCTTGGGGCGCAAGATCATTCCCTAATTTACCGGGAATAGAACGCTCTGCGCCAGTTGCAAACTAGCAACGATACATGCATCAGTGTAGAAAGTAAATTGTGCTGGATGCAAGATAGGGCCCTAAGACTGTAAGGCCGGCCACCGCTCCTCCATATAAGTGCTGCGTTTAACAGCTGACAAGGGGACGGCCATATTGAGCCTCTAAGGGGGTTAGCTGCAACTTTGCTGTTGGGGGGAAGTCAGAATCTCCTCGTGGTTAAGGCCTTGATAGTCCTAAAACTACATTGGACTTGGTGTGTTTGCATAGGCGGACAAAATGCTTTTGATTACATCCACTTGGATAAGGCACAACATGGCCTCTGCGATGTGAGGCTGTTTGATCTTAATGGTGTGATTTGATGTGAAGTGAGACAACTTCACCTGACATTGTTGCCCTATTGCAGGCAGCAGCGGTTTATGGTGCGACTAGTTTGGCTGAGTACCCTGCACACACGGCGGCTATATAAGGCCAAGGCATCGCTTCAATTTGGTCGCAACATCCATTTGGTCTGTGCGAAGACAGCATATGAAATATGGTGTTTTATTCCCTTTAAAAAGGTATTGGGTTAGAACCCCCTGATGTGCACAGCCGAACCTGGTGACGTCCTACGGCAAAGATTCCTACCAACAAGCGTAAGATAAACCACTTCGGATAAAGGCCTCAGCTCAATGGCTAAATAGTGAATAAGCAATATAATGTAGTCATTCACACTTCAAACAGGGGCAGGGTAATGAGAGCCCTCTTATCACCACCACCCATCTGCATAACCACCGCAGTCAGAAGCATCCTTAAGGACTCTCCATTCAGAGACCATGCGTTTAGGTCGTCGGCTGTGCAGTGTTTAAGCCCACGTTTATGCAGTCTGCGGTCGGAACGCGCTCCACACAAACAACAGCATGAAGAGTGCTCCGATCGCTTCCATGAATCAGACACTTTCAGAACCATCTTGACATGCACCTCCTTTTCCACGAAACGGATCTAGTTGAACGCAAACAAGTGGAAGGAGAGGTCGGGGCGAGCCCACCCGCCCTGCAGCAGGTAATCACTGGTGACGGAGGGGTCGAGGGTGGGCTGGGGTCAAACTGTTTGAAAAGGATGAAAGGATGTCATCCCAATTATATGACCATTAAAAAAAAATAAACCTTTGGGTCAGCCTTACCAAATAAAATAAAAAGAAACGGTCAAATGCCTTCCCCTGGTAGGTCATTGTTCCTGAAATGACCATTCATTCCCCCCCCCCACCCCCAACCCTATTCGGGTTCCCAGGCTTTAGAGCAACAGTTAACAAAGAGCAGCGTCCTCGCCGACTTGTTGCCGTGCGGTCGGTTGCCACGGCAGCAGCAGCAGCAGCAGGAGGAGCAGAGGCAAAGGAGAAGTACAGTCGTCTTCATCAAGTGGAAAGAATCTGTCCCCTCCCTGTGATTGGCTGCCAGCTCTAGCCCAGGCCTCCACCAAGGTCCAAATCCTGTCTGACATGTCTGCAGACGTGGCCCAGCCTAAATGGGCCCCTACTGTCTAATACAGTCCTCACGTAACCCACCGCTGTACTGCCGCTGCCAAGGACTCTCCGACCAGGGGGAAAGGGAAACCGTGGTTTAGCAGGAGACTGCCATGCAGTAATTTAATGTACTTGTTCTATCGGTTACCCCTTTCGATTTTTTTGACATTACCCTCGCAGTAATTTGTATTCCGAGTTCATCGGCTGTCATGAAACATGTCAAATAAAAGTTTAAGGTGCAAGTCAATGATTCCCACATTAACTGTTACGATGGAGGCCATTTTGTGGTCGTCTGGTTGCAGTCTTATGTGTTCCCTTGGGAAACACACAGAGATTCGAAGGCTAGCGGGCAGACGGAAGGCAGTGGCTCCGTTCTCCTGTTTCTCCATATCCCTCATCTAATGCGCAAGGAAACGATGTGTGTTACTCTTTAATCATGCAGCAATACAATCTGATTCACGTGAAATGAGTGGATACGTAGCATGTAACATGTAGCATGGGCGTGTGAGTGATAAGCGGTGCTACAACCTTATACATAACATGGTTTGGTGTATTTGGTCACACACCAACCCGGAGGAACACATCGCTGTGAGTTAGGGGGTGAGCGACGAAGGGAAAGAGAGATAAATAGCTAATTGCCTCCCTTTATATTCCGTCCCGGAGTCAACTTTCCACTGATGATACGCTTTTAGCAACTCGCACAAATGACAAACTGACAAATGATCTGGTGCAAAGGGGTTCGCAAAACAGAAACAGATAGACCATTGTAAAACAGCGTCCCCTCCCAGAAACATCTGGGGCCGGTGGCAGCGGATCAAAAATCCGCTTTGCAACATTTATTGTCCACATTAGCAACATTTACTGGCCGCGTGAGCGTAGATATCTGGAGAGGACACAAAAGAGACCGTGCACTCCGCTGATTCATATCATGGAGTTTAATAGAGATGGAGCAGGGATTATTTACAGGTTTGCTTTTCTAATATTTGTGTCTGTGGTTCGCTGTGTGACCCATGTGTACGTGTGTGTGTGTCTGTGGTTAGGTGTGTGACCCATGAATAAGTGTGTGTGTGTGTGTGTGTGTGTGTGTTTGTGTGTGTGTTGACCCATGTGTACGTGTGTGTGTGTGTGTGTGTGTGTGTGTGTGTGTGTGTGTGTGTGTGTGTGTGTGTGTGTGAGTGTGTGTGTGTGTGTGTGTGTGTGTGTGTGTGTGTGTGTGTGTGTGTGACCCATGTGCACGTTTGTGTGTGTGTCTGTGTGTGTGTGCGTGTGTGTGTGTGTGTGTGTGTGTGTGCGTGTCTGTGTTTGTGTGTGGGACCCATGTGTACTTCTGTGTGTGTGTGTGTGTGTGTGTCTGTGTGTGTGTATGTTTGGATGTATGTGTGTGTGTTTGTGAATTGCATAGCACCACAAACTGAAGGATTGAACCTGTACTCAAATATGAAGTTGAATAGCCAGAGTTAAAGGCTCAGCAGGATATAGGCGTGGAAATGTCATTGTCCTTATATAGTAGATGATAGGTCAGTAAGGGGGAGCTCATCGCACTTACAATAGCATAGTAATTTCCCTCGTTTTTGCCACTGAATTTCCCTCATACGTTTACACATTTTCTGTTTGCTTTAGAATGTCAATAAATCAAGTGCCCGCTATACACAATATACCACCTTTCCATGGGTTCCATATAAAGAAAGATACGACAGCATTACTGCGTAGACACGGAGATGCCTCGTGAACTGAATAAACTGTGCCGCCTGTGTGAAGATGAGCAGTGTGTCTGTGTTCATTGCCCCTGTCATTCACAGTAAATTGTATCTGAGAGCGAATACCCAATGCATATGTTCTTCAAATAACGCCCGAAGCATCTCGGTCAGGGCTGGTAGATCAAACAGCTTTTCTGGATGATGCCGCATGACGCTCTTATCTACCACCGACACACAAAAGCCCTGGCAAGACCACGCTGCGACTCGCTCAGGAATCAAAGTGAATTTTTCTCTTATTTATTTATTATTCTTTCAATTCTGAAAAATGTCAAGTGCACGTCCAATCAGCTCAAATTCGGTTGCCGTGACAACGAGGACCCCTTGGCGTCCGTGATGGGGTGGGGCATTAAAAGGCACGGTAAGGGGCGATCACCTGACACAAGGAGTTTACACTGAAGTTAACGATGAGAGACAAGGTTGAAAAGGGAGAGAGAGAGAGAGAGAGAGAGAGAGAGAGAGAGAGAGAGAGAGAGAGAGAGAGAGAGAGAGAGAGAGAGAGAGAGAGCGAGAGACAGTGGGGGAGGGGGGGAGGGGGGGAGGTAGGTAGAATGGATTGAGAGGTGCATTCACACAGGTTGTGGAGAGGGAGAGTTAGGAAGAGAGAGAGGAAATGGGACCAAAAACCCAACAGAGATGTTTGAAGTAGAACAACCAGCACAACAACAGTGACGGTGAGTGAGAGTTAGTTTGGGAAGAGATGAGAATGGGAGCTGGATAGTGTCAGCAATCAATGGGAGGATGAATAGAGGTGAAGACAGAAAGGGTGAGGGGGTAAAAAAAAAATGGATAGAAGGATAGAAAGACAGCGATGGCGTCGGCACTATCTGCAAGCCATTGTTTCCAGGGCAACAAAAGGGCAGGCGGGTGGAGGGAAACTTAATCTGGGCTCCGTTTGTCTCCTCAAATGGCCCCTAGGGACCATTTGAAATGGCCTCTTTCTTTCCGGGCCCCTTTCAGCCCCCCGGACCCCATCTACATGACAAACAGTGTGACTTTGAAGCCGCTTGTGTCATCTCGGCCTCCCTGTCAATCACTGCTGACCTTTTGCTCCCGCCTCTCATCTTTCCATTTGCTCTACACACACACGAACACACGCACACACAGCTCCATGTCCCTTTTTTATTTCCTAATTACTGCCCTGCAGGCCTTCATCGTGCAGTGGCTTATTAAACCCTCATCGCGATAAGAATGCGACAGTTCATGATATTGCATTGTTTATTTACAGTGGACTAAGACACGCACGCGCAGGCCAAACCGCGAGCCAAGATGAACGTCATGGTTGACACAGGGAAAATAATGGACATTTCTGGACATTTTCAATAGAGGTCACTTGTTCCACTACTTCAAAGCGCTTCAAAGTACTGGTAATATAACCTTAAGTATTTCCTCTCCCACACCCTCGGCGGGGAGGGGTCCGGGGGGGCCGGGGGGGCGCCTCTGCAGGCTTTGCTTCCTTACCTGGTTAAACTGCTCCAGCCTCTTCTTCACCTCCTCCAGGTAGGGGTCGGGGCTGCGAACTTTGACCTCTGGATTCTGCCGCTGGGCTTGCAGACCGTTTCCGACCACCTTGGCCGTATAACTGTAAGGGGAAGAAAGAAGGATAGGGATAGGGAGAGACAGAGACAGCGACAGAGACAGAGACAGAGACAGAGACAGAGACAGAGACAGAGACAGAGAGACAGAGACAGAGACAGAGACAGAGACAGAGACAGAGACAGAGACAGAGAGACAGAGACAGAGACAGAGACAGAGACAGAGACAGAGAGACAGAGACAGAGACAGAGACAGAGACAGAGACAGAGACAGAGACAGAGACAGACAGACAGACAGACAGACAGACAGACAGACAGACAGACAGACAGACAGACAGACAGACAGACAGACAGACAGACAGACAGACAGACAGACAGACAGGAAAGTGGGGTCAAGTCAGGTTTGTTTACTGTGTGTGTGTGTTTGTGGGTGCCTGGTTTGAGGGTAATGCAAACTTTTTGACTAAAGGGCCACATTACTTTTTTATAATGACCTGTGGGCCTGTCATTAATCCCCCGGACAAATATCCATAGTTTCACAATGTCTTTTATATCAGTACTTGATCCAGGGCTACAGGTAAAAGTTAGAAGCTTCTGCTTTCTTGCTTAACCTATTGGCCAAATCTTGGTCAATGAGTTCTAAGCGGCGAGTAACTGTTCTGGGCGATAAACGTAGGTTTTCAAATGAGCTTTTGTTTCTTGACGTCAATGACCTGCTGTCTCTACCATGCATTCCTTCAAGTAGTTTGCCCACCTCTGCTTTACATCAACTGTCAATACATTGCATATGAAGGAATTTGGTTTTGGCATAGATGACCCCCTGTGTAGACGTATGAATAATATCAAAGTATATTAACAATATTCAATGCAAATTGAATCTCGCTGTCTTCAACGTAATAACTTGTGTATGCAGCACAAGCTAGTGTGTCACTCACAAAAGCACACACACGCACACACACACACACACACACACACACACACACACACACACACACACACACACACACACACACACACACACACACACACACACACACACACACACACACACACACATACACGAGTCGCCCTCACCCACTCACTGATTATATCAGCCTCACAGACACCAATCACGGTATTTGCTGACAAATCAAATTGTGCTTCCCTTTAATGTATGTAGCAAACCATGAGCGGCGAGCATGAAGTGGATAGATATATTCGGTGATCAAAAGCAGACTGAGGCAAACCACGGACCTACGCATGTGCACATTTGAGAGACACGTGCGCTTGTTTCTGTGGGTGTGTGCGTGCGTGCTCGGACTGTGCATGCAGATAGGAGCGGCTGTGATCATAAAAAATAACGTTGCAAAGGAGATACTCCCGCCTGTGATCTAAATGAAGTCTTGATAAGGTTGATCCGCACCTTTATGCTGCTGAGGCAGGGCTTCACCGCAACACCCCATAATATAAATGTTAAAATCTCGCCTCACTTAACCCCGATTCTCCCCCCTCTTTCATTTTCCCTCACATCTCCCTCGCTCTCTCTCCCCCCTCTCTTTCTAAGCTATCTTCCTTGCTCTTCCTTCTCCCAACCTCAACAAAGAATCGCTCACCAAACCACGGCCTGAAAAGAAGGAAGCACGATAAAACACAACAATACGCTTATAATACAACTTGCAACCACTCCAGCCCTTAAAGCGAACAGAGAGAGCAGGGTACGCCCAGTGAGCAGACGGGGGTGGGGGGGGAGGAGGCTTACTCGGGGATACCTACAGGAAGCCTGCCGACATCGGGGTTCCAAGAGAACCGCTGGCTTGGAGTCAAACGGTGTAACCACCGCTAGACTAACAACCAGCCCGTTCCTTTCACCGTAAATTATTAACTATGCGAGCACACAAAACGCTCGGGCTCCGAGCATTGCGGTCGAAGGTCTGGCTCTGTTTATGAAGGTAGTGTCTGTTTGTGGGGGCCTGGCGGTGGGCGGATAGTGTTGGAGGATCGCTTGGCGGGAGCGGCGCCCATCAGATGGGAGTGAAGTGAAAGGGGAAGGGGTTTAAGAGGGCGCTTGGCAGCGGCCGGGGCAGACCTGGTCCGCTAGACGGCGGGGTGTGTGTTTTGATACGTGCCGGAGGGTTATGGCTTCGGTCAACAGGGAGAACCCAGGGACTCGTTACATAACGTTAGACAGAAGAGGGCCTGTGTAGAGCTGAGAGAGTCGTTAGCAGGCATGGGTAGCAGTGCTAGTTTATATCTACCCACCGTGGGCTTGCGTTGGGTACGTAACACTGTTATGTTTATTCACATAAAAAAGCTAATTCAGACATGACTGGGAAATCAAGGGCCACTGCTAATAAAATGGCATAAAATTAAAGCCAATGGCAGAAATGTGTGTGATAAAACCCACCAACAACAATGCAACAACGGTAATGGGAGTAGCAATATGAGTAATGGTCATACCGATGGCTGTTTCTGGGGCAGCCTTAGTATCCACTCTATTACATCCAATATAATTAAAACAATAAGTTAACATAAAAACTGGATTTCTAATATTGCGAGGGCCATAATACAGTGCATTGCTGCTTTAAAGGCCAAAAACGATTGTGTGCAAATTCCCTCCTCTCGTTATTTTTTCCTCGATGAATGCATAAATAATCCCACAATGGTCTGTACGGCATGTGAGTGCACGAACACACCTCATCTGTATTCATTGCGTTTCACTCCACTTTCACTTTTGTATGAAAACTTTGGTTTGTATGGCCATCCTCACTATGTGTGCTTTGTGCACAGACCCAGTGCCCTAGCATTGCCTCTACCTCCTGCTTGATGACCATAGTTGGGCTTCCTGGGGGAGTGACTCACTCTGGAGATACTGCGCCCTGCAGCACTTTTCTAGTGGGGGCTGCGGCTGTTTGTCTCTCTCTCTGCCTCTCTCTCCCTCCCTCTCTCTACCACAGAGAGTGGCCCTGAAGTAGTGACTAGCACTGACCCATGGGGCCTGTGTCCTGGCCAAAAAGAACCGGACTTGGCCCTGTAAGGGCCCTGGAGGAATGCTGAGAGGTGCCACTACTAAATGGAAAAACAGAATAATTGTGGGTATGTGTTTTGCATGTACTTGTGGGTGCATGTGCGTTTGTTTTGAGTGTGCGTGCGTGCGTGCATGCGTGCGTGCGTGCGTGCGTGCGTGCGTGCGTGCGTGCGTGCGTGCGTGCGTGCGTGTGTGTCTATCTGTCTAAATGTCCATTTTGTGAGTGGTTCTAACAAGCACATAACCCTCTATTATTATTACTGGCATTCCTTCAGCAGGAAAGAGGAGACAGACAGACAGACAGACAGACAGACAGACAGACAGACAGACAGACAGACAGACAGACAGACAGACAGACAGACAGACAGACAGACAGACAGACAGACAGACAGACAGACAGACAGACAGACAGACAGGCAGACAGACAGACAGACAGACAGACAGACAGAGGTGTGTGTGTGCCTCAACAAGCGTGTGTTTACAAATGTAAATGATCGACTAAGGCCGTCTCCGATTTCCTCCCTTCTCAGATCAGATCCAACAACAGCCTTGCAATGTAACGGTAGATCCCAGTTTTTTCCTAAATTCTTTAGACTTAAACCGATTAACAAGACATGCTGAGAATTTGCTCATTTTGTAAATCCCTTAGTCACAGTTCAGAGACCACAATCACTTTAAACCCTGGAGATAAGGAATTTAAGGAATGATAAGAAGTATCATTTTCAAGGGAAATAAAAGGCAATTCAAGTTTGGTTTACCAAGAGATTTTAAGAAGCTTGGCTCTTATTCACTTTCAATTACAAAGGACGATATCCAAAAGTCTGAACTACCAGAACTCTCCCAACCTCGCTCCATCCCACAGAGATGTTTTCAGGGACGTCCTGGCTTTTAATCTCTTCCGGCTTTCATTTTCTACAGACCTCCAGAGAGAAAGCTGTCCACCAACAGCAAATTTATGTCATCTTATGGAAACCCCTTGCATGTGTTGGCCTCAGGCTTTTTGTTTGATTGGTTAGAAAATGCAGCACCCTTCCATGGTAAAATTAATTGAGACTGTGAGGGCTTTAAAAGGTTCCGCTGGGAGGCATTTAACTACTAGAGAGAGTCTGTATCTGAGGCTTCCCAATAAATACTTTCTTAGCGCAACGGTGTTAATCTAGGTAACGCCGATCTGTTATCTTAACAATAGAAAACTTGGTTGATTACTTTTTATGACAAAATCTAATTAATATAGATAATGAGTTTTGGTATTATCATTATTTATACCGTTTTCTGAAATGTTCAATAAACACTGATCCGTGTATTCCTGGAAAGACGCTATTCACAGAAAGGTTAATTATGGTGATTATCATCATCCTCATAATCATTATCAACACAATCGTCCTCATGCATTTGTCGATGTTGGAAAGGTTCTTCAGGCAGTCGGAGAGGCCATTGTTACGGACTAGTGACTGTTTCAATGTGGGAACCAACAGAGAGGATGGGGTCAATAGTGTGAAGGTCACACCAACCTTCCCGGTTGTCTTCCTCTAAAGATCCCTGTGGGGCGCATTCCCTACTGTGGAGCGCCCTGGAGAAGACCCACCCACTGGGTTTCAATGTGTGTGTGTGTGTCTGTGGATGTGGATGTGGATGTGTGTGTGAGTATTTGTGCATGTGTGTATGTGCATGTGTGCATGTGTGCATGTGCACAAATGTCTGTGGAGATGTATGTGTGAATATGTGTGTGTGTGTGTGTGTCTGTATCTGTAGCTGTGCGTGTGTGAATGTGTTTGTGGATGTGTGTGTGGATGTGTGCGTGGATGTGTGTGCGTGAATGTGCGTGTGATCTATGTGTGTGTGTGTGGGTGTCTGTGTGTGTTCATGGATGCGTATGTGAGGTCATGGTGCATGCATGCGTCAGTGTTAGCAGGCAGTGTAATTAACTTTGGTGTCGAGATCTGTGACTTTGATCCATGTGTGTTTGCTGGTCTACTCTGCGCACGCATCTGTCATCAACATGTCTCTCACCTAGAGGAGCAGCGCCACCTGTGTAATTACCATGTGACGCCCCAGCCCGGCAACTCCCTGACTGCAGACACATGACAGCAAACAGGAGCGGCTCATAATGAAATCTCACTCTGATGAATCCCAATACTATCTGACACCCCTACACAAATGTGTGTGTCCCTGTGTGTGTGTGTGTGTGTGTGTGTGTGTGTGTGTGTGTGTGTGTGTGTGTGTGTGTGTGTGTGTGTGTGTGTGTGTGTGTGTGTGTGTGTGAGAGAGAGACAGAGTCTGTTTGCGAGTGGGTGTCCGTGTGTGTGTGTGTGTGTGTGTTTGTCTGAGAGAGTGTATGTATGCGTTTGAGTGTGTGTGTCTATGTTTGAGTGTGTGCATGCGTGCGTGCGTATGTGAGCGCGAGTGCGAGTGTGCATGCTACGCGCACGCGCGTGCGTTGAAGATACAGGATATTATTGACTTAATGGTGATTGGCTCGGGTTCTTTACGACGGTGCAAATATTTATTTGACGGTTTGACTCTTATCGTTTCAATCTCCGGCAGTAACAGTTTGAGATGCAAATTGCTTCGAGCAGAGGCGAGCCGTGCGTGTGACAGTGATGTCTACCGCAAACACAGGAGAACCACTGTTTACCGCTCAGCAACAAAAAAGACTCCCGTTCAGGGCCCCGCAAACAGATAAGGAGTTTAGACCCGTGCTTAGACATTTGTTTGCGACGTCTGTGTTAATACTTTCCGATATGCGACGGACAATTAGGACACGGATTACAGGAAAGACGCGGAACAGAGTGTGCAGCGTGTACACCGGGCCACGCCGCGTCCTGGGAGCCTCGTCGGCGTAGAGTCCAGCTGCCTCACTACGAGTGCCGTGCTGCTCTCCTCATTCAGCATGCAGATGAGACCTGGGCGAAATACCAGGACGGCCGGTCCCATATTAAAGTCAATGAAGCGCCAGCTCATGTTAAAGCTCCCGCCGCAGCACACCTGGATTATAGCGAGGTGAAGCACAGGGCTGGAGGAGCTCAGAGCCGCAGATACCAGTGTGCAGAGGGGACTCGGAGACAGGTGTGTGAGGCCATGGAATGCCTGCACACGCACACAGAGAAGCACACACACACACACACACAGACACACACACACACACACACACACACACACACACACACACACACACACACACACACACACACACACACACACACACACACACACACACACACACACACACACACACACAAAGATACACAAGCAAACACCCGTACACATTCAGACCAGCATGCAAAGAAATGTATACACACAGATACACACGCACACCAACTTTAACTCATACACTGTCTCAGACAGACACTGATTTACATTCAAGCAGGCATGCGCAAACACACACAGCAGTATACTTTCGATAAAGGTGGAATGCTCTTAAGCCAGCCGGGACAGTCAACTCTCTCACACACACACACACACGCACATCACCTGGGAGTCACATTTATAACACCACAAGACAGAGCTTTGGAAAAGGGGCGGGACCTAGGCGCACAGTGTCTCCTCCTATTGGTTTGGGTGAGATGGGAACATATGGTGCTTGAGTTTTATATCTTCCAAGAACTGGGCCC
>NC_079419.1:15993539-16036039 GCF_026213295.1 Gadus chalcogrammus | reverse complement strand
GTTTGCCTTGCCTCTGGGTTTAGCACCAAGCCCAGTCCTGCCCTGCTATGCTCTCTGGGCCTCTGTGACCCAGACCAAGCCCTGTGGAGATACACTGGGCTGGAGCACAGATGGAGGAGGGGGAGGGGGGGGGGGGGAGGAGGAGGGGAGGGGGGGGAGGAGGGAGGGGGGGGAGGAGGGGAGGGGGGAGAGTACAGGGAGGGGGTATGAGGGGAAGGTAAAAAAAGAAAAAAAAAACTGAAAGACATTAGGAGTGAAGATGATTCATGACCCAGCAGGAAACTAAGCATAGACCTACCCCCTTCCACCGTAGAGGTACTTAATTTAATTCCAGTCATTAGGGCTCATTGCAGCCCTTTATTTCTTTCTGTGGCTGCAGGCTATGAGGACATCCATGATATCTATAGCGTGCCTGGGCACTCATAGGGGGCCCATTACCGCCCTAAACTCTGCTATCGCTACCGCACCGCCCCACACCCACATCCACACCCACACACACACACACACACACACACACCGGATGTTTCATTCCGATGCTACTTTGAGCTAATGAACAAGTATTGATTTATCTAACAATCACTGCAACGGCAAGGAGCTGAATTAATTCAGTGTAAGTGATTGGCGCTTGGCTACAAATTGCTCACTTTCCCCCTCGCACTTGTGCTCTGTCTGTCCTTCTGTCTTTCTCTCTCCCAATCTCTGTTCATCACCCTCCTTCTCTTTTCCCCCATGTCAAACGCTATCTTCCCCTTTCTCTCCCACGAAACAGAAATTCTTGGCATAAACAAAAAATGCAAGTTTTCCGACCTTATGAATCCACTCCCTTGTTCTTTCTACCTGCTGTTTTTCCCAACCAGACGCTGACCCAAGTCAGCCGCTCCCATCTCTGAGAAAGCCATTGTTTTAATATTAGCGGGAGAACAGAACACGCCTTTAATTGGCTCGGTACACAGACAATATTGTACTGCTCGTCTCCCAGGTCACTTCTCAGCGGTGGGAGGATTATTGCGGCAACAGTGCACCCGTGTGGTTGGTAGTGAAACGACTGCTAGTACGAACGCGTAAAAGTTATATTAAGAATAGTCACAGTGGATCATTTTAAAAATCGACTTGATACCCGACACATGGTTATGTGTGTAAGAAGATCAAATAGATATTATGTTAGCGATCTAAAAGTTATTATTTTTGGATATGGCTTTGGGCTTTGTCTCTCTTTATAATAATCGAAGTAAATAACTAATTACATAATAGATTTTATATACTGCCTCAGTTGGGTGTTCCCTTTAGATACAATAAAGTGTGATTTTTTTTTGCAAAAGAGGTGGTGATGTGTTTCCAAAGGGTATGGAGAAAAAAGCCTGCGGTAGAAAACACTGCGTTATGATCTGCTGTCCTCTAGTGGCCAGCGTAGGGATGACAACTGCAGCTGGCCGTGTGGTTTCTTATGAGAATGATTCCCAGGCCTTGCTGTGTGTGTGTGTGTGTGTGTGTGTGTGTGTGTGTGTGTGTGTGTGTGTGTGTGTGTGTGTGTGTGTGTGTGTGTGTGTGTGTGTGTGTGTGTGTGTGTGTGTGTGTGTGTGTGTGTGTGTGTGTGTGTGTGTGTGTGTGTGTGTGTGTGTGTGTGTGTGTGTGACTGGGTGTAACTGCTCCCCTCCTACCAGTGTCGCCTGCTCTGGTGTAGCGGCAGACCCACTGCAGACAGACACAGCAGACCACACATACTCCTGGGAAGCTGCTGTCAGCGCCGTCACATTTTGAATAACGGGAGAGGCACATCCTTTTTGACCACACATACCGGAGCGAAATAAGCACACAAGCGTACGGAACACACTTACCACGGCCTCAATGACGAATGGAAATGCAAAGAGTAAAAAACCAGGGACGTCTCTACAAGTAAACACAAATACAAACTCAACAACTATTTCTTAATCGTTCTTCTAATCTCTCTTCCATCTAGAACCTGGTTTCTACTTGTCCTCCCATTCTAATTGACTCATAGCCGTTAGTGAGATAAAATGGATTGGTTGCAATGACAATACAATTCCTGTAGGTGTCAGTAGCATTCACTATGGACAGGACGCCTTTTTTGCTTATAGCCTGAGTAGGTTAACTATCATGGCAAGGTCCCAGGCAAGACCGAATCAAAGAACAAAGGTTGATATTGATGACTCTTTCTCAAAGGCTTCTGAAGGCCAAAGAGTGCCAAGCTGTAGAGTGGGCAGAGCGAGGGCGGAGCCAGGGGGTTCAACTACAGGCTTGGTGTCAGTGGAGCAGGTCACAGGCCTCTCGTGTGGTACAGCCACCTGTTGGACTCTCCGTCTGTCCGTCGGTCCATCAGTCTGTCTGTTTACACCCACACACACACGCACGCAGCCACACGCACACACACAAGCCCACTAACGCACGCACGCGCAAACACACACACACGCACGCGCAAACACACACACAAACACACACATGGACACACGCACAAACACACACACACAGGAAAGAACACATGAATTCTAAATATGTCTGCTAGACATAAACTATTGTGGGCCACCAATCGCGTTCCACAGAGCTGAGTGCAGGCTGCCTGCGGTCGAATCAAAGCATATGATTTATGCGCAAATATGTTGATATAAAATATCCCACGGAGTGGAAATAGTATATGTTGCCTGTGCGAGCACATTGCTCAACATTAGCACCGACCTCCCCTGAAATGTATTTTTGTGGTTTGATGGTTTTCGGCTCAAAAACACACACACACACACACACACACACACGCACGGGCGTGCTGCGTGAGCGCACACGCGCGCGTATGTATGTACGTATGCCCCGAGCCCAGATGGATTATGGGGCCGTTGAGTGAACGGGTCGGAGGTCGGACTCTCTCAGCTGCTGTAAAGGAGCAGGGGAGCAGAACTCTAGTGTTTCACACCCACCCAATATCACCACACGTGCACGCTGCACACACACACACACATAAACACACACACACACACACACACGCTCAGCAGGCACATACACAAACACACACACTCAGCATGCACACACACTCAGCATGCACACACACACACACACACACACACACACACACACACACACACACACACACACACACACACACACACACACACACACACACACACACACACACACACACACACACACACACACAGTTCAGAGCAGTAAGAAAATAACAGGGTTGCCACTCTGACCACAACAATTTGATGACAGAAGAAACGATACGCATCGGTGGATCTAAAAATATATATATCATTATGCCCATAACGCTCACTAAGGTCAGAGAGTGCGCAGGGCAGAGGGCGGCCTGGTTGAGGGGGGGAGGTGGGAGGGGAGGGGGCTTTAGGAGCTGTAAAGGTGCGGCCCTAAAGGCTACAGCGTTGACACCATCCAAGATGGCTTCCTCCGTGACGCATCTAGGCTGAGCCGACACATTCACCACGGCGACACCGATCTGTCCGTCCGTCTGCCACCGGATCGCATTCGGTATCTCAGCGCCAGACGGAC
The DNA here is from genome assembly GCF_026213295.1 of Gadus chalcogrammus. NCBI lineage: Eukaryota > Metazoa > Chordata > Actinopteri > Gadiformes > Gadidae > Gadus > Gadus chalcogrammus. The sequence continues at coordinate 16,032,526 of NC_079419.1, read as the reverse complement.
ACGCTAGGGTCCAGAACCAGAAGGGCCCTTGATCTGGGGGCCCAGAGGGCGGGTCAAAGAGATGAGGTCATGCTCACAGAGAGCCGGGGACATGAGTCACTCAAGACGGTGTCACTTTTTATAAGGCTCATCTCTCCCCCTCTCCTTCGACCGGCGGTGTACTGTTATGTTCTGCGGTCCAGTATAGCCTCTAATAAAACTCAAACTCGAAAAAACAAACAAGAGTATGTGTGTGTGTGTGTGTGTGTGTGTGTGTGTGTGTGTGTGTGTGTGTGTGTGTGTGTGTGTGTGTGTGTGTGTGTGTGTGTGTGTGTGTGTGTGTGTGTGTGTGTGTGTGTGTGTGTGTGTGTGTGAGAGAGAGAGAGAGAGAGAGTTGTCGCACAACTATTCTTGTAGGCTTTTATTGCAGAACTGTGTGCACAGAAGTTCAGGAGTTTGGTTTTGAGGCCGACACTGACAGGGCTCTGGGTCTCTCTGTATGGAGTTCCCCCTCTGAAGTGGAAGCACTGGGTAAAGTTTACTGTAGAAGGCTGGAGATGAGCCTAAAGACACTTTTTAAATACAGATAGGGCACTGTACAAATTAGTTTAGTGATCGTTCATTGAGGGAAGAATTAGCAATGTGTTTTGTCAGGAAGTCTAAATGTGTGTTTGTTTTTTTTGGCTGCCATGACGGCATGCTTATGCCCATGGTGGTCAGGAGTCTGTGTGTGTGTGTGTGTGTGTGTGTGTGTGTGTGTGTGTGTGTGTGTGTGTGTGTGTGTGTGTGTGTGTGTGTGTGTGTGTGTGTGTGTGTGTGTGTGTGTGTGTCTGCGTGTTACTGCAGGTCAAAGGCCATGTGGACCGTGGTCGTTATGGTGAGAGGGGGGTCTTGAGGAGAAGGGAGGGGGGCGAGACATCTCGCTCATTCTATACTGCTCTTCCGTGTGGTGGCCGCATTCCCTGCACCGCCGCGCGTGTGTGTGTGTGTGCGCGCACGCGTGCGTGCGTGTGTGTGTGTGTGTTGGCCGTTTGGAGGGTGGGTGATTGAGGTTGGAGGCTGGGGTCCAGTCAACCAGCCACCACACCAAACCCGCCCGGAATTCAAGGAACGTTTTCCTTGTGGTCTCAGGTTACCCCGCACCCACGCACACACACACACACACACACACACACACACAACTCCATCAACGTAAGCAGTACTGTACTTTGTTATTTTGGACAGAGGCTGGACAGAGGGGGTCTTGTCTCACAGGGCTGTCACTCATTACATTAATAAACACACACACACACACTCCCACACACTCACACATGGGTGTGAGTGTGTGTGCATGCGTGTGTATGTGTAACCCCACTAGGGGTCAAACACACACACACACACACACACACACACACACACACACACACACACACACACACACACACACACACACACACACACATAAGTGGGGTCACAATGGGACCCTGGGACTCCCACTTCCACTGAGACAAACTTAAAGTCACCTTCCCGCTCAGCCTCTGACAAATACCACATTGAGATACCAAGTGGGACTTAGAGGCAGGTTTGGAGTAACCCCCCGTGGAGGTATTTCTGCCAGGGGTCCATTTGATCGCCTGTGTTCCAACGTCACATGCTAGCCTCGATCCCCCAGGAAGACGGATAACAGAGGCGCTATGAATAGTTACACACGCACACACAGACACACACACACACACACACGCACCTTTATACTGTACATTAAATGTGTGTCTGGGCATTTTTATGCATTAATACGTGTGTGTATCTTTGTGTATGTGTGTGTGTATGTCTTTGTGTGAGTAGAGGCGTGCTTGTGTGTGCATATGTGTCTGTGGGAGTGCATGTGTCTGTGCCTGTCCATGTATGTTTGCCTGCATGTGGGTTTGTGTGGGTATGTGTTATCATGTGTGCAATATGATGTGTCCATGTGTGTGTGTGTGTGTGTGTGTGTGTGTGCGGGTGTGTGTATGCTCAAGTGTCCATACTATGTGTGAGCATGTGTGTGTGCCATGTGTGCCATTTGTGTTTGTGTCCTCACGTCTGCGTTTTCATGTGTCCATATGTGTGTGTGTGTGTGTTTGTGTGTGTGTGCTCATGTACTGTATCCATATGTGCGTGCATGCGTGTGTCCATAAGTCTGGGTTATGTCCACTGGTAACTGGTATGTCCACCCCTTCACACAGCAGTGTTGTGTGAAGGGGTCTTCGGGGCCCTAAGCCCGTGTCTACACGGCTCCGCGCTGCATGTCTGGATCAAAGCGGGGGTCCCGGCCTGGATTTGACGGGCCTTTGAACCGGGGCTAAACTGCCCACTGAAGGGGAGCGCCGGAGGTCCTATGTGCGTGCCTGCCGGTGATGCGGCCTACAGCCGGAGCTAAAGGGGCTTTCTCGTACCTTTTGGTCACATTACCTGGGGACCAGTCCCTTTGGTCCTGCTTGTTGTTGTTTTTTTTGGCTAAAGAATAAAATGAAATCGCCTGTTTATCGAGCTGGAAAGGTGTGCAATTTCAGCCTCCATCGAAGCAAGCGGATTTAAGGGCTTTTCAACTTTCAATTTAAGTGCCCTTTCATAGATTGGGATCACGGGAGGGACCGTTTAGGAGTCACCTAAATATCAAAGACTTTGAGGGATTACAGATAATATAAAAAGATCATAGATTCATATAAAGTCTGTGGATGTCCACGAGAAGCCAGGAGAAACCCGACTCTGGAGCCTGACTTTGGGGCTCTTGGGCCCCGGACCTCGGCCCTGAGGCGCTGTGATAACCATCAGCAGTGGGCGCCCCGATGGAGCGGGATGGGTTACAACCTAGGCCGCCCCCTCCACGTCTCCCCCCTAACGGTGGAGTTTTAATCCAAACATTCTACAAGATGGTGCTGTGTTTGATCCGACCGTCTGCAAATTGGCCGCAAACAGGGGACTCCTTGAATAGAGTTGTAAAATAAAGGCAATCAGATGATGGCCGAACTCACATGTCTGCTGTATCTTTTTCATGCAGTACACGATGGTATAGTATACTATATGAAGGCCATCTAGTTTGTCCATTCAGCTGTCTGACCTCCGTCCTTCTATCAATCCATCGGTCCACCGGTCTGTTAACTCAGCTGTCAGACTGTTATCCATCCATCCATCCATTCAGTCTAACCATCCATCCATTGACCTTTCTCACCTCTTTCATTTCAGCTGTCTGATGTCTGTCAATAGACCACTCAACATAAATCCACCCATCCGTCCGTCTTACCATCCATCAATCTTACCATCCATCCATCCTCAGGCTCCAACGTGCAACAATCCTCCTTTCCTATTTCTCTTCCTCCCCGTGCTTGATGCCTTGCCAATGGACACACAGAGCACAGAAGCTGGTCAGCAATCACTTGGGTCTGCCGTCACTTCGGTAGGGGCTCCCATAAAACATCCCCGTCTATTGGCTTTTTTAATTACATTAACTCAACCCACACGCCACACAGGCCCAGAGAGAGAGAGAGAGAGAGAGAGAGAGAGAGAGAGAGAGAGAGAGAGAGAGAGAGAGAGAGAGAGAGAGAGAGAGAGAGAGAGAGAGAGAGACAAAGAGAAAGAAAGAAAGAAAAACTGCATGTATGGTAGGATTGATGGTTGGATGAGAAATGGATGGATGGAGGGAGGGATGGGTTGATTGATATTAGGACTAGTAAAGAAAAATAGAGTGAGACTGAGAAGCCAATAAAAAAAAGGTTTTATCTCTCGGAGTGAAAGATACAAACAGTTATTTCCCTCTCTCGTATTGATGTGATGACAGGAAGTTCATTGCGGAAGTGGATTCGCAGGGAAGGGTTCACAGGCGCAACCAACCCGTGCCAAAAGTCAGGGCACGCAGTCAACCTGAGTGGGTGGTGAGGAACATGCAGGCCAACGTTGGGAGACGTTGGAAAGCTCCCGCACTGTCGCAAGAATGTCAGACGAGGACAACAACATAAAAATGAAATTAAACCAAGAACACTGCAGTCCGCCGCACCACATGCACCCCTGCGACACATTCAAGCCCATTTCTATTCATATTCTCAATTTATTGCGACCGCAGCAACACAATTGGAACATAATTATAACCTTGTGTTTTTCTTTTAAAACACACACAATTAAACTTAAAAACAAACACACACAACCACATGGACAAAAACACACACACACACAAACACACACATTCTGAGACCGAAATCCAGTGGGAGTGACACTGGGGGTTATGGGAAAGAGGAAGACCCCTGGACTGGGATCAGAGAGGAGGAAGGGGAGGGGACACGATCAGAGACCAGTGAAAGGACACGGGACCCGTCCAGAGTCACACGTCAGAGTGCTCAAAGATGAAAGGACGCCACTAGCGTCCACTCGGCCTACGCAGTCTGCCCCAGCGGTTCCCGACGTGGGAGGCTCATGGGTGAAGAGGGGATGGCGGGGAGGATGTGATGCATTGTAGTGAGGGGAAAAGCTCAATCGCAGACTGTATTAAAACAAAGCACAGGCGTGATGGAGCCACAGATGATGTAACCACGGGCCTCGGGTACAGCGGTTTGAAGCCCTCTGAGAGGTAGGAGCACAGCGAGGAGGGTGGGTAAGCAGCCTGTCAACGGTGCTGGATAAAGCAGACTATTAAGGCGATGGCCCTGCGTGGACCGTCCTTGAACCTAGCGGATCATGGCGACTATAGAAAAGCCGTTACAAGGCCGGACAAAAGAGGTTTCGGAACCACTGGTCTATCATTCAACTCTCCATTCGATGGGCGCTTTTCATAGTCGGATGTCTGTGGTTCTCACAGAACTTCCCTTATGAATGTCCATCAAGATCAAGAGAATAAAGAGAGCGTTCTTTAGCGGGGAAGGGACCTTTGCTGGTATGCTATATGTTAACGTTTGCACACCCGCAAACCCTGAACACACACAGAATCGAACGCAAACACGTGTGTACCCAAACACACATTTACACACACAAACACGGCTATACGAGTTAATTTCATTGATAATCATCGCGATAACAAAGGACATACACCAACAACAAGAGCATAATATATATACTATATATTTATAGTCAAAATATTGAGTTATAAAAAGTAGGAAAGAAAGCGGGGGAAAAAGTGTGAGGTTTGAAGGCCTCTGCCCAATGCGGCCTTCTTCCTGGCTCTCCCTCTCTCTGCTCCACATATAATAGATTCCAGATGTCTGAGTGATGAACAAAGCACACTGTCATAACCTTAGAGAAATGTATGGCATTCAGGAGACGGCCAGAGCCTATGCCAGAAATAAATGACTTAGCATTTGAAAAGTATGAACCTTTCTGCTCCTTTACCGCGTCGGACGTTAAAGTTACACCCTTTTGGTTGCCTACCATCAAGTGTTCCCATAGCATTGTTTTATTTTTATAGAGTATAAAGTAGACACTGTTCACTTTTAGTAGAGCTAGAAATGTTAGGAGAGTTCCATGCAGCTTATGAGTCCCAGAGAAAGTGAAGTAGACCTTCGGGGTTCAGTGTCTCAGCTCCGGCTGCACTCACAGCATCAAACAGAAGGAGGCTGGCGAGCTTCTCCCACTCTCCTCCCGCCCTCTCTCTCTCTCCTCCCGCCCTCTCTCTCTCTCCCTCCAGCGGACACTGACCTCTTCTTGCTCACTGACGGGCTAGGGCGCTACGCTGGAAAGAGATCCTTGTTTCCTGCTCTCCACCGCTCCCTATAGAGTATACACTGAAGATACGCAATGTATGTGAATTAAACATGTACAAAGTGACTTTCAATGTTTTTCACTGAGAGTTCAGTGTATTTTTACAGTTGCCACAGCTGAAGTGTCGGCGTGCGGATTCATCACGGTGCGCACCGATACCTTTCTTTTGCATTCTTCGCTGTAGAGTGCATTCATAGTTACATAAACACTGATAACAAAGTGCTTGAAACTGGGAAGCGGCATGTGCGTCATTGAGACAAAAGAGCCACCCATGCGTTAAAAGGTAATTAAAGTCTACGTTTCAACCAACGTTGTGCTGCCAAACTACGAGCCATATCTACAGCCAGCAGCGCAGTGTACAAAAACCCGGCATGCATCAAGTTTACGACAAGCTGAAATGCGGAGCCCCCACCGCCCGACAGCCGGGTTCATTAAGGTAATGAGAGGGAAGATGGATGGCAATGCATCAGTCGGCTGGCAGTCACAGAAAAAAAAAAAAAACAGCAACCCGATGACGACTCAGTGACTCAGGGGAGGAGGACGAGGAGTCGCACGGTTCATGGGTGATGTTATCATTCTGCGAGATATTAAAGGAACGGTGTGAAATTATTGGCACATGTTTTTTTTTTTTTTTTTTTCCATAGGGCGATGTTTGATCGTGTGCCAGCATGATGCAAGTGCGACAGAGGGCCCTTTGAAGTGTTACAGAAGGCAGACGTGTGTGTACGTGTGCGTGCCTGTATGTGGGTGGGATGGGACGGGGCTGGTAGAGCTGGTGTTCACACACACACACACACACATATGCTCCATAATGTGTTTCATGTATGTGTGTGTCTAGATAAATGCCCCCTCAAGCTGTTAAACAGCATATGGCCTATGTGTGGACTGATATGGAGTAGTGTGTGTGTGAGTGTGTGGAGGGGGGGGGGCTCACTATCACACAATGTGGTGCACGAGTTAGGTACCCTCGTTGGATGGCTGCACATGGAGGTCCAGTACTTCAACACCACTTTAACACACACACACACACACACACACACACACACAGACACACACACACACACACACACACACACACACACACACACACACACACACACACACACACACACACACACACACACACACACACACACTCACCCCAAACCTCTGTTCCCCTTACATTTCCTATAATGCCCATCTCATCCAACCCCCCCTCTCCTCTCTCTCCTCCAGGGTGACCCCATCCCTCTACCCTAGCCTGCCCGTTCTCAGGCACCATTCCCAGCCGCTGACGGTGGCAATGCCGGCGGTACCGTGCTTGCAGTCGAGGCAGCAGCGACCCAATGCTTTCCCATGCCGCCTCATAGGAGGGTCTTTGTTCCCCCTCTCCTAGCTTTGGGGGTCCCCACGGCAAAGGGCTGTGCCCCACTCAGCTGCCTCCACAATGAGGCTTTATCCTGCCAGGGCCCCCCGCCCCACCCACCCAACCCCTCCATTCTCCCTGCCTGCCCTCGCATCTCTCTCTCTCTCTCTCTCTCTCTCTCTCTCTCTCTCTCTCTCTCTCTCTCTCTCTCTCTCTCTCTCTCTCTCTCTCTCTCTCTCTCTCTCTCTCTCTCTCTCTCTCTCTCTGCAATGCTTCCCTCATCAGGGATCAGGGGCACATGGTCAGGGGGGGCTGGGGGGGTCCCGGGGGGGGGGGGGGTAGGGGTTGGGGTCTCGGGAGGGGGCACCATGCCACTATGATGGGGAGCCCTTTCATGTTGATGTCCTGGCCCCTGGCTCGCACCCATACACATGCACACACACACACATACACACACACACACACACATACACACACACACACACACACACACACAGGGACACAGTGGCTACCTCAGCGTCCCTGTCTGTGAGCGGTGCTTTCTAAAACCTGGGGATCTGTGTGGCGTGTTGGTGTTTTTCATTTCGCCCAAGGACACGTGACACCGGGAGCAAGGCTGCCCTGCTTTCTCCTGGGAGTGTGTGAAAACAGGGCTTTAACCAATTACAACTCAAGACTTACACACAACTCAAATTGTGTGAGTCATAGTGACGACACACACACACACACACACACACAAAACACACACAGACATACAGAACACTTTATTTAAAAAGTAGCCAGCACAACCTGTCCACAGTGGTTAGTGACTATTGTTGTTTTCTTTAGTTGCTCTGCACTCAGCACCTCTCTGAACTCCTCCATGGCCGCCTGCTCCCTGTGCCGACAAATTAACACAGGCACCGACAAATGAGCTGTGAGCTAAACACGGCCTCAGAGGAGGGTAGGGAAGAGGAGGGACGAGTAGAGAGGAGAGGAGGGGAACAAGAAGAGAGGGGGGGACAAGACCGGATAGGAGAGGAGAGGAGAAGAGAAGAGGGGACAGGAGGGGAGTAGAAGACAGCAGGGGAGAAGACCGGATCGGAAAGGAGAGGAGGAGAGAAGAGAGGACAGGAGGGGAGATGACAGGAGAGGAGAGAAGGAGAGAAGAGAGTAGGGGAGTCGACAGGAGTGAAGAGGAGCCAGCTACAGCTGGGTGGTAAGGCTTTCCTTACCCATTAATCCCACCTCTGATAAAAGTCCTTGCCAAGCGCGGATCAAGATGGGTCTTTCAGTTAATCCTGGGGATCTGCTAATGTGCCCAAAGTCCTTCCATTTGCTACATGTGTAAAGCCTAATGTACGACACCATCCCGCTCCACTGAATGAGGTGGGTGGTGGTGGGGGGGGGGGGGGGGGGGGGGGGTGGGGAGGAGTGGTGGGGTCGGGGGATCCAACAAACAATTAGCCTCCAAAGAAAGATATCTCTGTTCCAGCGTCTTGCGGGGGAGCACGGCGTCTCGGGCAGTCTGGCCCCTGCCAAGGGGTTGATGTTGCCGCGGTAACCAGGGCCAGGAGAGGGCCCGCCGCATAATGGGAGGAGGAGGAGGAGGAGGAGGCGCAGTAGGGGTGGAGGGGACGAAGAGTTTAACGTTAAAGAAGGCGGAGAATGGTTTACAGACTCCTTCTGGCTCAGCTGCCCTGCCTGTTGCTGTCTGTTGATGTCACGCTGGGATGATGAGGAGGCCCGCACACACACTTATGTTCACACACACACACACACACACACATACACACACACACACAGGCGTGCACTGGCACACACAGACAAATATACAGACATACACACACACAATAAGGCATTTCATACTTTGCGAACAACAACACAAGCCTGCATAACTGAGGTTAAAGACCTGAAGACTTGACATTTAAATCAGGGAATAAATACATCATGTATTTCAAATTGAAAAGGAGAGTTTGTTAATAAATGCCTTGCTTTTTCAGTTTTAAGTAAACATGAGCATGTGCTCTCACACACACACACACACACACACACACACACACACACACACACACACACACACACACACACACACACACACACACACACACACACACACACACACACACACACACACACACACACACACACACACACCAGAACACACTCTTGCACACAATGTCCTGCAATTCATCAACATGAAGATGTTTTTAATGATTTCGCCATTCCACTGTTGATTAGGACCAGCCTCCTTGGGACAAACATACCACACACACACACACACACACACACACACACACACACACACACACACACACACACACACACACACACACACACACACACACACACACACACACACACACACACACACACACACACAATCCCAATTCTCAGGACTGTGTTCTCAAGTCAAAGTTGAGCGTAGATAATCGAAAGAGCAAGTAGTGTGTCCACAGGTTGAGCGTTAACGAACGCGACGGTTCAACAGCAACACGTGTCTCCGACCATACAGAACAAACAGCTCTCCCAACACTGTCGTTCAAACAGTAAAACCTTTCAAACGTTAAGCCAACATCAGCCACTTCACAGCGAAAAAGGGTTTTGCATCGGACAAGTACAGGCATACTGATTAGCAAGCTTAGTTAACAACCCTCTTTACTCATCTTCAACCCTCACACCTCAGAACCTCACATTTCTGATAGGATCTGATCCCCTCCGAGTCTTAAGAGGGAGCTTGGGTATTCAAATGAGCCGGGGTGAATCAGAGGACAACTCGCTTCTCTATTCCCCCATGGCTACTCCAGGCTGCTCTCCATTGCTGCTATTTCTCTACTCCACGCACCACCATGCAACAGGTCTTCCCTCCCTCTCTCTCCATACCTCTATTCCTCTATCCTCGATTCCTCCCCGATCTAAATCTCCTTCCTATTTTCTATCATCCCCAGCCAAGCGCTTCCTCAGGCCCTCCCACCCTCCTTCCCCCTCCCTCCTCCCCCCTCCCTCCCCTATACTGTCCCTGTGCTCCACCACCACACCCTCCTCGACCACGCCCCCTCTACCTTCATGCTAAACCACCAACCGACCCAACTTTTATCCTCCCCATCCTGCCCTCTGCAACCCCTCCACCACGTCTCCTCCCCTCCTCCCCCTCACCTCTCCACCCCCTCACCTCTCCACCCCATCACCCCTCCACCACGTCTCCTCCCCTCCTCCCCCTCACCCCTCCTCCCCCTCACCCCTCCACCCCCTCACCTCTCCTCCCCCTCACCTCTCCACCCCCTCACCCCTCCACCCCCTCACCCCCCCCCCCCCACCCCCTCACCTCTCCACCACGTCCCCTCCGCTCCAGCAGGTGGAGTCGTCCACCACGTTGTCACCCTCGCACAGCACCTCCGGCAGCACTGAGAAGAACGACTTGTAGCGCTGCAGGTACATCAGGAATTCTCTGGTGGGATGGACACGCACACACACACACACACACACACACACACACAGACACAGACACAGACACACACACACACACACACACACACACACACAGTATTAGGTATCTCAGTATTGTCAATCAATCATAAACACGCTAAATAATTGATCATTAGAAAAGCATCTGACAGTCTCTGGAGTATGTTAATGTCGGGTGACTTCCATAAATTAGATACGAGACATAAAGATTTTGAGACGCTTCATTAGATCATCCGTTGCGACCAGACGATCTGTCCAAACGAGCCCATTTGACACATTACGACCAGCTATAAAAGTGAAAGTGTGTTTTATTCTAGAGTTGAATCCTTCAGGTCAGAAATGGCTGCTGGATGAAGACCATGTCTCTCTAGGCTGACCACCTGACAGCATTGTGTGATTATTATGGATGTTCAAACTTAGGACTACGAATGGATGTATGTGCTGTCAAAGTGTAGGTTGTTCAAAAACAACTAGAAAACCAAGAAAGCAAGAGTAATAGAGAAGGAAAGAAAGATCATGTCAGTGAAATATACAGATTAGAAGGGTAGGTCTCCTTGGATCATGCTTACCTAGTGGTCGCTCTCAGACTATGTTTACTGTAGAATGAGCTGGGGGTGATGGGAGTTGTAGTCCAGGGCAATGGGTGTTTGTTTTTTTGCAAGCACGGGTGGGAGGGTTGAGGGGTATTGAATGGGAGGGAGAGGGGGATGAAGGAAGAGGGGATGGAGGAAGAGGGGGATGGAGGGAGAGGGAGGGAGACAGAGAGGAATGAAACAAAAGGAAGGCACAACAAACAAGCAGGGATGAGAGGAGATAGGTCAATTAACCTTGGAGGAGAGAGAGGGCTGAATCATGCACATGCACAAACAAGACTGTCCAACATAAAAAAACACTGTAATTTGCCCCTTAAACAGACACACACACACACACACACACACACACAAACAAACACACACGCACACACACATTTTCTCTCTCACACACAGACACGCACACACACATTCTCTCTCACAAAGATAGACACACACACACACACACACACACACACACTTGGGTCAAAGATGAACAAAAACACTTTTCAAAAGTTGTTTTGAAAAGAGCAGGACTCTGAACAAGCCAAAGAAAATGAACGCAATGTTGTGAAGCAGCGTCTCCATGTACTGGATCTTTGATTCTCCCCCTGCCTGCTGCACCCGGACCAAAGGTAAACAGCCCCATGTTAGCCGAGCCTATCCTATTCCATATTTTCCAGAGGATGGACCGCGCTCTCTTCACTGCGCCGGGTGCTGAAATGACTGTGAAGTGGCCGCCCGGCCACATGTGCTGTGTCTCGGCTTGGCAGCGCGGGCAGGCGGTGCTGCCAGGCCAACCTGTCAGCTAGCCTGGCACCCGAGAACTAATTTATGGTTTTGGACAAGGTCACACTGGGAACACTTGTGTGTGTGCGTGTCAGTTGTGTGTGTGAGAGAGAGAAAGTTTGAGTTTGAGTGTGTTTTTGTGTGTGTGTGTGTGTGGTAGTTTGACTGTGAGAGAGATAAAGAAGAGAGAGAGAGAGAGAGAGAGAGAGAGAGAGAGAGAGAGAGAGACACACACATTTGGAGGCGTAGGTATGTGTGAATGTGTGCATGTGTGCAATCCTGCGAGTGTTAACATTTTTATGAGTGGGTAGGTGTGTGAATTAGGATGCAGTGTGTGTGTGTATGTGTGTGTTTGTGCACACACATTTTTATGTGTTTTTATCTGTGTGTTTTAGGATGCATGTGTATGTGTGAGAGGGTGATTCAATGTTTATATGGGTGTGTATTGGTGTGCAAAAATACATTTGTGTGTGTGTGTGTGTGTGTGTGTGTGTGTGTGTGTGTGTGTGTGTCTGTGTCTGTGTCTGTGTCTGTGTGTGTGTGTGTGTGTGTGTGTGTGTGTGTGTGTGTGTGTGTGTGTGTGAGAGAGAGAGGGTGATTCAATGTGTATGTGTGCACAACTACATTTGTTTCTGTTTGTGGGCGAGTGTGTTTGTGTGTGTTGGTCTGTGTGTGTGTATGTGTGCGTGTGAATGAATAAATTAGTGAATGAACTGGTGCCACTTTCAGAAGAGGTGGGCAGCGGATCAGAGGTGCTGGTATAAAGTGCTGCCTCGATCAACAGGAAATTGTCGTTCTGTCATGATTAATCTTATCCTCCCCGCCTTCATCTCTCCCCCCCCCCCCCCCCCTTCCTGCTGACAGATCACTGCCAGCTGCTGTGGGCAGGGTCCGGGGGCCGAGGGGCCCGGGGCCGCACAGACGTAGTGGAGGGCACAGACTGCACTGCCAAGCACAACATCCACGTTTGGTTCTCTCGTCTGAATATTAATGTGTGGGTTTGTGTATGTTGGTGTACGTGTGTGTGTTGGTTTACGTGTGTGTGTGTGTGTACATGTGTGTGTGTGTATGTGTTTGGGTGCACGTTTCTGTGGATGTATGTGCGTGTGGGTGTGTCAGTGGTTGTGTGTGTGTTTTTGTTATTGTACGTGTGTGTGGGTGTGTTTGTGGGTGTGTAAGTAGGGATCTGTTTTTATTTGAACATTTATATAGACCCCGCAGCCCCTCCCAGGTTGCGTTTTTCATAAAACGACAATTGTCAAGGTCTTCAAAAAAAAGAAAATCTTGGTATAATTGCATGTCTGCATAACAGCTTTTCCTTTATTATTATTCCTTAGTTTCTAGCACTGCCTTGCACTCTCACAAACATCAAATAAACTCAACACAAAAAAACACTTGTTATTTATATTCATATCGAAAGGAAAAAAAAAAGTTACGACACGGCACTATGAATAAGAGCAAATACTATATATACCACAATGTCACCAGACGGTGACGGGGCTTGTATTTATGTGGCGCTTTCCTAGCCTCTTACCTCCTCAGGTGGGCAAGTTTCCCCAAAGCCTCTTGTGAAGACGGCGGGGTTGGAGAGAGAGGGGGTGATGTCATGCGAGAGGTCGTGACCTCTGACCAATTGGGCGGCATGGTGCTTGGCTCCCCGGTCGGCTTGCCACACACCTTGTCCACCTGCAAAAGGGCACATGCAAAACAAACCCACACACACACACACACACACACACACACACACACACAAACACACACAAAAACAACCGTTGAGCACGGAAAACACATAACAACGTGTGAGGTTTTTAGGGGGGAGAGAGGGGTCAACTATAAACCTCTAAGGCATACCTGCATTCTTGACTCTCGCACACACACACACACACACACACACACACACACACACACACACACACACACACACACACACACACACACACACACACACACACACACACACACACACACACACACACACAGCTTAAAGTTAACGAGAAAAACAGATTATCCAAATCTATCCTTACTTTACAATTTAAGGGTAACCGTTTTTCAGATACTTTGATTTAACATTTTATGTGTCTCATTGAATGTCTAACATTCATTATATATTATATGTGTGGAGTGGGATATTAGAGGGCAATCGATTCCAAATAAATGAAGTGCAAAGAGGTGAGAGAAGAGAGGGACAGAAAGAGGGAGAGAGCGAGACAGAGAGAAGGAGTGACATAGAAAGAGCACGGTGATAGGAGGCGGGGGAACAGCGAGGAGAGAAGGCGTTTGGAGGAATGCATGCGGTCGGTATGTTGAGTGACTTCCTGGCAAACTGTCTGGCGGCATTTCTCAACATCACAGAGGCCAGCACACCCACAAAGAACAAGTGAGAGCGAAAGGGGGAGCAAGACCGATAGAGACAGAGTGGGGTGAGATGGAGACCCCAGGGAAAAGAGATAAGGGAGAGCGGCCAGCAGTGAGAGGGAGAAATAGAGGGAGGGAGAGAGCAGGACAGAGGAAGGACGGTGAGAGAGAGTGACAGAGCCAGAGAGAGAGAGAGAGAGTTGGCAACAATGTGGTGTGTCTTCTCCTGGCGGCTATTCAAGTCAGCGGGGAAGATAGAAAATATGAGGCGGAGTAGGAGGGGTAGGAGGAGGAGGAGGAGGAGGAGGAAGAGTCGAAACACAAGGGGGGAAGGGGGGGGGGGGCTTCCGTCTGCCTCGGATCCAAACGCAAAATCAATTTCATCTCATTGGCTTAAAAGCCTCGGGGGCAGCTTTATTAAGTAGTGCTCAATTAATGGCAGATGGCGACTGACAGGCCTTCTAATGGCCGGAGAGCCGCGCACACACACACCGGACTCTGAGCAGCCGGGCTGATCAACGGCGCCGCTTTCGCTTCCTGCTCTGGGCGGGCGCACTGCGGCATTCATCCCGCCCTGCCCCGCCGTCGGGCACGGCTTGTTCCCTCCCACTTGCTGACCTGAGTGGAGGCGCTCGGTCAACGGTGTATGGACCTGCTAGGGCTGCAGGGCTACTACCAGTGAGAGCCGCTGCTGTTTGAGGACAGGGGGGAGGGGGGGGATATTGTGGGACCAGGTGGGGTGCACCGCAGTAAACAAGCTAGCACGGCGGCTCCATAAGGTCCACCTGTTGAGGGAGGACTCGTGGAAGGGACCGCTAATGGTAAAAAGAAGGAGGCCGTGGGTGCTAACATCAAAGGCCTTGAGGGGCCCCCGTGTCGCATACGAGGGACCGGCCGGTGGACGTGTTTAAGAGCCGGCTTGTAAAAGCTCTGAAACAACGGAATGCACCGACATAAGCACGTGAGCCATCTCCGCACGGAAAAAAGAAAGAGTCACGCAAAAACAGAACGCGTGCGGCCAGTGTTTTCCAGAGTGCATCTTGTGCGTGCCTGCGTGTGGCGTGTGTTTATTTTCCCCGTTGCTTGTGTGTCCACATGCTGAAAAGATGTGAAGTAAACCTGGAAGCAGCACATGTGCCCCCCCCCCCCCCGCCCCCCCCTCTACTAAAAATAGGCCCTCCCTCTAGAGGGCTGGGCAGGATCCCTCATCACATGTGTCCTATAAACAGAGTTTAAATGAAGGTCATACTCGCCCTGAGCAACCCCCCCCACACACACACACACACACACACACACACACACACACACACACACACACACAGGTCCTGCCACCCCCCATCTCCAGGCCCTGCATGCCCTCCTCTCCCTTGGTCCCTCCAGGGGAAGCTGCATGGCACGGGGACTGCTTGTTTTTATTGCATTAACCTTCGCTCCCGTTGGACCCATAAAGCACACACTCGCATGTGGCGGGAATGGGCTTCTCAGACGCACACACACAAACACATGAACGTACGGGGTGATGCCACACACATATGGCAAAGTGTGGGTTAAGAGAGGGAGGGGGGGGCAACTGTTGCTCCCATACAGACTTGGAATTGTGTATGTGTGTGTGTGTGTGTGTGTGTGTGTGTGTGTGTGTGTGTGTGTGTGTGTGTGTGTGTGTGTGTGTGTGTGTGTGTGTGTGTGTGTGTGTGTGTGTGTGTGTGTGTGTGTGTGTGTGTGTGTGTGTGTGTGTGTGTGAGTGTAATTGTTTTGAAATGAATTTACAAACTCACTACAGAGTGGGATCTATCCAGAGATAGCGAGGATGTGTTAGACAACATGAAGCATACATGGTCTGCTCTACTGAACTGAGAGCTAAAAAAAACGTATATGTGTATGCGTCTGTGTGTGTGTCTGCATGTGTGTAAGATGCAGCAGAGCACCATTTTCAGTAATAACCAGAGCTATTAGAGAATACTTCAAAAGCATTTCTAAGACTGCCGCAATACTCAAACAAACATGTGCTTTGAGGTGCAGACACACACACACACACCCGCACCTGGTTTTAAACCATGAAGGGAAGGTGTATTTGTGGTGCATTCGAGGTGCACGTTTGACCCTAAACAAATAATGAAAGAAAAGCTGACACCAACTTAATGAAAACATTCTCGCATCAATGAGGAGACAATTATTTCACTACACGAGCTGGGTGAATATCACAAGCAATAATGCGCTACGCCTGTCTTTGCAAACAGATTAGCCTGGAGTTAAACACAGGAAGAGGCCATTTCTCTCTCCTACAGTGACCTTTTGCTGCTTCGCAGGACCAAAGCAAATATATACACAATATAACCAGGCGTCCCAAATGACTGTCCTGGGGGCCATTTCCTGCCTCAGAGGCAATTTAATACGGCCTGCTGAGTGTTTATAATATGTTATTAAACAGGGCCTCGTAAAGCATTGGGATGGCCTTTGGTTTCCAGCTCCGCCAACCACCAGGGTTACAGACTGAAGTGTCTGTTGGGTGTGAACACCATCTGTCACATGTTGCCAGACAGACAGATAGATACATAAGTTTAAACAAATACGTCGTTATACATCTATCTATTAAATGCTGGGGAATATGGAAACTTTTAGTATCATGATAATCTTGGGGGAGTTTAATAAATCAAATCTATAGAAATAAAACACTTATGATTTCAAAATCATTCAACTATATGGATAATGTAAAAGCTAGTGGTTTCACTGTTTCAAACCTCCTATGACCTATTTTGGCCATACTGATAAGAATTAACAGAATTAAATGGGTTTATACAGCGCTTTTCAAGGTACCCATAGCTCATCCACTACCAGTGTGTGGCTATCACGATGGAGAGGTGAGGAGTGATTAAACCATCCAATCAGAGGCCGGGGATGAATAAGGGGTCACGTTGGTAGCCAGGGTATCTTCTTACAGATAATAAGTCTATCAGAGCTACATTTCATAATGATACAATATCAAAGTTGGTAAACGATGATTTTAGAATGACCAACAATCCATAACAGTTATGGACAAAGGCTTCGTCCGTATTTGTATGCGCGTCGTTCTAGAAATCTAAATATTTAGCTGTCCATATACAAATGTGTCATTGGTAATTACACATGATGCCGTTAATTTGCTCATTCCCATAACAAAGGCTCTCTGCTGACCACCTGCCCCCCCTCCCCATATAAACACTCTGGTCTCCAGGAGGGCGCCAAGAGTTCTGTTTGTGCTATCGCCTCCTTTCCAAAACAGACAGCCAGTCTTGCAGAGCGCATTTCAAATGGACTTTGCTCTGCTGAGGCCAGAGGAGAATGGAGAACACCCCCTCCCACCTTTCAAGGCAACGGGCCCCAACACAACTGGAGGCCTGAGGGCCTCACTAAACACCCAACTATGTAAACCGAACACAAAGTTGTTATGGGAAAAATAAACACAGCCCTGCCTGTTAGGGGAATGAAGACGAGATCTCATATTGGGGGATCCTATGGCTAAATAATGCTGTTGGCCAATCAGATGACAGCTTGAGTAATGACACGGGCTTCAACGCGGCTATAAATCAATAATCTCTTGACCCAACGGTGGCAGCAGAATGGAAATGTACTCAGCCTCATGCTCTCTCCCTCTTTCTCACTCCCCCCTTTCTTTGTCTCTCTCTCACACTCTCGCTTCCACACTTGGTCTCTTATCTTCGGCTCTTCATCTCTTTTTTGTCAATCTTTCACTCGTGCTAACAAGTATTCCGTCCGTCTTTCCCTCGACCTATCTCCCTCTCTATGTGTGTTTCATTGTGTGTGTGTGTGTGTGTGTGTGTGTGTGTGTGTGTGTGTGTGTGTGTGTGTGTGTGTGTGTGTGTGTGTGTGTGTGTGTGTGTGTGTGTGTGTGTGTGTGTGTGACCGAGTGAGTGAGTGACTGAGTACTTGCATGCGTGTGCGGCCACCTGTTTGTCCTTGTTATACCATTACTATTTTAGCTATTTCATGGGTTGCATTCCTTCTGTGATTGCCTGAGCACTAAGAGAGCCAAAGAGAGAGAGAGAGAGAGAGAGAGAGAGAGAGAGAGAGAGAGAGAGAGAGAGAGAGAGGAGAGAAAGAGAGACGACAGAGAGAGAGTGACAGAGAGAGAGAGAGAGCAACGGCGAGAAAGAGAGCGAAAGAGAGAGAGACTTTAGGGTGAAAGTGAACTTAAAGTGTGTTCTACCAGTGCATTGAAATGGGCTAACCAAGCCAACCATGCCAGGCAACAGTCAACTATTGGGCTCAAAAAGCAGTTATTTATATATTGTATATGTATGCATGTGTCCAGTCCATGTGTGTGTGCGTGTGCGTGTGAGTGCTTGTGTGTGTGTTTGTGTGTCTTATATGTAAGTGCACATATCATGTGCGTGGCGGCCTGGAGAGTGTGCAAGGGTGAGAGAGTGGGGGAACCAGAGCCGCCAGCAGGCCCCAGGCCGGTCCATTCCGCCCCGGGGGGAATATTAGCTTACAGATAGCGACGGTGGTCTCTCTTCCCTAGTTTATTTATCGAGGGATTATCCCGAGAAGCCTGGGGAATGTTCTCATCCCTTGCTCTCAGACACCTCTCTCAGCCGGAGCATGCAGTGCATTGTGGGTAAAAGAGGAAGGAGAGGGCTGGTGGAGGCTTTGTGAGGAAGGAACCCACTTTCTTGTCCCCTCAATGCAATGGCTAGGCATGGGTACAAGCACTCAACCATATGCACACAAACACACACACAACCCCCCCCCCCCCCCCCCAACACACACACACAAACACACACACACACACACACACACACAGACACACAACACACAAATGCACACATGGAACGCCAAATACACACAGCTTGCCTATTCAACGCCTCGCTGCCGCCTGCGACGGCTAAGCCCAGGAGAAGGGGGTGCTACTGTGTTTTGCTTTGCTCAAGTGAACAGCTCCCCTGGCATTACAAAGCAGTGAAAGGCAGAGGCCCGCACACTGCTGATTCCGACAAATGTACATACATAGCTTTCTTAACCTTGAGGTACCCCATCTACCAACACCACCACCAGCCCCACCACCCCCATCCACCCCCCACTTCTTTTTTATCACTGTCTCAGCAGGTGGAGGATTGATGAGGAGATCTTAGGGTGTCGGGCTCGGGTTCACCGCTCCTCGTTCGTCTGGGGGTCTCACCGCGATGATGGAAGACGCGGCCGTGTTGCCGTGGGTGATCGTTAGCTTTAAAGCAACTAGCGGTAAGTAATGTCGGGCCCATGCTATAGTGCTTTTATGGGGCATTAAGCACGATTGACACTCGGAACGTTTGTCAAAGAAGCTGTGTTATGGTGCCGTTGCAAATGTGCTATCGGATTTTCAGCCGGGCGAGAAATAATAATCGGAAAGAACAGCATGTGCGTTTTTGCCTGTGCGCACGTGCGTGTGCGTCCGTGGGCGTGGATGCTTATGTGGCTTTCTGTGGTGTGTGTGTGCGTGTGCGTGTGCGTGTGCGTGTGCGTGTGTTTGCGTGTGTGTGTGTGTGTGTGTCCTTGCGTGCTTCAGCATGCTTTAGTGCATTTTATGACTTGACGTTGGTGAGAATCACAACATTCCACATTTCTCCCTGTCTTCGCTCAAACCTCAGGGTCGTTCTCGAGGGTCTCCTCCTCACCATCCATCACCCCGCCGCAGCCAGTCTTCGTGTCACCGCCGACTATAAAGAGATCTCTCTCTGACCGCAATTCACCCTCTCACCCCATCAATTATCTGTTTCCGCCAATAAACAGTCATGGCTCTCAGCGGCAATTACAAAGAATGCCGTTTAACTGGCTCATGGAGCATTTCAAAAAAAAAGAAAAGAAAGAAAAAGCCATCCATTCAATCAATTCCAGTGTTTTTAACGATTAGGGTAATTTGTCAGTGTGCGTAAAATCAAACAGTACTGTGTGTTTGTGTTGGTTTCCATCAACACATCAACAATTGGACTCAAATGACCCCGATGGTTTGCGTCTGTTTGTATTGGTGAGTGTGATTGCTGTGCTTCTGTACCAGTGTTTGTTATCTTTGGCCTAATGGGGTGGAGTGAGACCCAGCGCTGACCTCTGGGTAACCTCCTGGTGACCTCCTGGTGACCTCCCTCTGACCTGATCCTCGTCCTCATCCAGCGATCACTACCTGGGCCCCTTTCACCTTTTCTTTCATCCCATTTGTCTCTGTCCCCATATATTTACTTACGATTTACGAGATCTTTTTTTGCGTGAATGTCATTTCGTTTGGAATTATGTCCAGGATTCAGATCTATTACATTGTTTTTCACTGCATGATCTCATAAAGCACAGCAGCGACATGACATCGGTGCGCCAAGAAAGGTGGATCATAAATATGAAAAGGAAGAAACATACGTACGTGACTTAAAATTAGGTTTGCAGCCTTTGGCAAGATACTGCAAACAATGTACTTTCTTAACAGATTCAGTTCAACCCAGACACTCTAAATCTGTATTCACTCATCAAAATACAACTTTCTATATGTACCACCGAAAGTAATTCACGAATTAGTGCTTTGTCATGCAAAATTCATCCCAGTACAGTAAGTAATACTGTGGTATCTGTCTATCCTCTGTGCGATGTGATATAAGTGTAGGGGAAGCTTGCTGTCATATGTCTTAATTCTCATTTCTGTCAACTCTCTATCCACATTCCTTCTCTTCAGGTCAGGCCGTCTTCAATCTTCTGCTCAAATCTCTATCACTTTGTCTCTATGTGCCTCCCCCTGATTCATGGTTACCTAACCGTCTCCCCTTTTCTCCCCCTTCTGTCTCGCATTCTTTCTTTTTCTCCATTATTTTTCTGTCCTTTTCTGTCATTCAGCCTCTCTCTCTCTCTCTCTCTCTCTCTCTCTCTCTCTCTCTCCATCCAAATGATGTCAGTGCTAATTAAAGAGAGGGTCTCTCATATATCAGCGAGTGAGCCCCTGACGCTCTAGGAAGAGAGAACATTCAGTCTCTCCCTCTGCCTCTCGTTTACAACCATTAAATCATTTGCAGATGATCGCTAAATTAGTGGCTTTTGGCCCTTTCCCTGGAGAAGCAACACTGGAGCTGTTGACGATAATTGCCCTTGAATCGCCTCTTTGTAAACACATCAAGGGTGATTGCGAGGGAATTATGCGGCTAAACATATTGGTGAATGAAAGAGGAATTGTTGCATTGGGAAAGAAGGAGAAAAAGTTAAACCGGCTGCACCTCAGTATGCATATAAGACTTAAAAAAAATATAGATACTAAATAGTCATAAAGATAAATTACCCCATACTGTAAGCCTACTGACCCGTACTGTAAAGTACTGCACAGAATGACACCGGCATTAATTTCTAAATATGCCTACATGTATCTCTGTATGCTCTGGCCAGCACCAAAATAAGCCCAGGGGGCATTGTGTTTGAATACTTATTGGACAGGCACCAGGTAAGCCACCGGGCACATAAGACACAGACAGGGATGGTAACGGCTCTATTTATAGTAGGGGACAGGAAGTGAGAGCAGGAGGGTGTAAAGAGGCCATATGGGGGATGGCAGGCTAGGTTGAGGGGGTGAGGACAGCCAAAACATTGCGTGTCAATGGAAAGAACATTTAAAGGGTTCACATGGAGGTCCAAACAGGGCACCAGGGACCCACGCGTGTAGACTGGTGCAATCTGCTCCACAATTCAATGAACTTTTAGACTTTGTGAGAACTCTGTGTAAATACAGGGCCCAACTGTGCTAGTTGTATCTACGATTAGAGAATGAATATAGGTTGATCTGAATATGGATCAGAATAAGTAGACGTGGATATTTTGTCGCGTGTAGTTAAAACCAGTTTTACTGTCAGGATCAGCCGTGGCTTTTAAGAGATCAGTGACGCATTTCGATCTCTTCACTCGAGGAAGCATGTCCAAAAGGAAAGACAGGGGAGTACAGTCAGTGCTTCATCATGCACCTCAGTCTGCTCCCTCAGACCTCTTCAGCCTCAGCAGGTGGCCTCATGGGATGTAGGGCGGAGTGGAACACTGCTCTCCTACCTGAATGACCACGGAGCACAGCTCTTGAGTTGTAGCCAATCAGTGTGTGGACAGATGGAAATAGGGGTGAGGCCGATACATCTTAGTCATCAGAAAACTCGAGAGAGGAGAGAAGGGAGCAGCCCCTCCCACAAGTTGATCATATCCTTCTTGCAGGCGCATACCCCTCAGGACATCCATCCTGCCGTGCTAAACACTTCATTGGGTTAACAGGCCAGCCCTCAGGGTAGGGGGGGTAAGAGCAAAGGGTGCAACGCAATATCGAATCTTCCTCCTTTGCCGCCTGAATGCATATGGGAGAACCCCCCAACTGTCCATCACGTAGAACCGACTTCAACTCCAAGAAATGTTTTCCTTTTCATGGGTGATGTGAAGGAATAATAATCCGGCCCTCTGGGTTCAGATTTGAATTTAATGGCACGGCAATCCATCATCAGATGAGGATGAGGATGGTGATGATGATGAAGGCTCACTTGTACCGGCGTATATTTCCATTTGGAGGACAGGGGAGGACGGGGGACGGGGGACGGAGGGGGGGGGGGGGACGTGGCGGTTGAGGTGGTGTTGAGAGCTGATGTGTGTCATCAGTATACCGAAGCCAGGGAAAAGGCTAGACGAAGAGGGGAGGAGGAGGGGAGTGTGTGTAGGTTGGCGGAGGGGGCTGGTTCTGAACAGAGGAGAGCCACCGTCATTAGCTAATGGACGCTCGCTGCTTGCTGAGTAAGTCCGTTAGCAGCCAGAGCCTCCGAGGAGTTTCCCGTGCCAAAGACACGCCGCCAATTGGAGCGACGAGTTAAGACTGTAGATCAGCACCGAGCCCCCCCCCCCCTCCTCCTCCCCCTCCTCCCCCACTCCCTCCTCCTCCTCTCCCTCCCACTCCAAACCCCAAGGAGGTAATCTCAGAAATTAGATTGAGGAGGATGGGAAGGGAGGGAGGAAGAGGATGATGATGAGGAGGAGGAGGAAGAGATGGAGAGATGGGAGATGGGAATAGGGGCCCCATACATCAGTGTGTGTCCAGATAAACCAATCTTGGTTATGGAGGATGACCCCCCACCCACTCTCTCTGTCGCATTAACTGGGGGTGGACGATGAGGACGGCCGATGCATCTCAACGAGCTGAGGATGAGCTCTCTCTCTTTCTATACCCCCCCCCCCCCCCCCCTTCATCTCCCTCTCTTTCTCTCACAAACAACTCTTGAGTGAAATACACAAACATCGCAAAAGAGAGAGTTGGCCCCCGCTGGGGATCGGGGATGACATGGAGAATACATTGAGATGACACGGAGATGACAGGCAGGGTTTGTTTTCACACCAGCGAGATTCCTTTATCCGCTCCACGGCGGGCCCACAAGACGGTCAGGCGGTGGGAAGAGCTCTGCGGACGAACAGTCATGGTGAGCGGGAAGCCACCCTGTCAGTCATCCCCCCTGGCCGACCTCCTCCCTGTTTCCGTGGTCTGAACGCCCGGCTTGCTATTAGGGTTGCTATAGAGACCCTTGGATGGGAAAGCCGCGCAAAGTACCCAAGCTGGGAGGAGGTGGTAGACCTGCGTGCTATAGCCTTCAGTCTAGGCCTGAGGCTATAGCGGCTATAGGAATCAGGTCAATATAGCAGGTCTCCATAGCGGGGGGGGGGGGGGGTTGAAGTCTGCCATGAATCAACAAGCATGAAACACAGTTAACATTTACCATGCAATCGGCTTTCAATCGTTATCTGAGCTCCATGCCGCCATGTGAAAATTTGGGTTTTAATAACAATGATGACAGCATGGAGAGCATTCATCCCGTGTAGTTAACTGTAAGCCCCACCTCTCCCCGTCCCTCCTTCCAAATTATATGAGCCATATCATTATTACAGCCAAGTCATTAAACAACGCAGTCGTTGTATATACCAGAGACAGAGAGAGAGACAGAGAGAGACAGAGACAGAGACAGAGACAGAGACAGAGACAGAGAGAGAGAGACACACACAGACAGAGAGGGAGAGACAGAGAGAGACAAAGAGAAAGAAGAAAGAACTGCATGTATGGTAGCATTGATCAGAGAGAACAGAGAGAGAACAGAGAGAGAGAGAGACAGAACTGAGAGAGAGAACTTAGAGAGAGAGAACTTAGAGAGAGAGAGTGAACAGAGAGAGAGCACTGAGAGATAGAGAGAGCGAGAGAGGGACCAGAGAGCAAGAGCGAGAGCGAGATTCAGGAGTCAGCCCTCACTCCAAACACCTGAATTGGTAGCCACAGTGAGCACGGCCCTTGACACTGGAGCTGTTCCTATATTTCCCCCCCTTAATTGTGTCTGCTCAACATAATCCGGCCCGTGCCTCCCTGAGCAGCCCTAACCAGGGCCACTTCCCCTAAGTCCACCTTCACGCTCCATCTCAATTTGGGCAGGAATGTGTTGAAGCGGTGTTTATCCTGCTGCCGCCTCACACAACCATCAATGGACCCCTTTCAACCTCCTCACACTCACACACACACACACACACACACACACACACACACACACACACACACACACACACACACACACACACGTGCCCAGCAGTATTGTCCCAGGGTGGGCCCGCTTATATATACCCCTTACCAGACTCCTAAAAACCTGATACTTGTAAATGGTGAGGTGGTGTGTGTGTATATTTATATTATTATTAACTGTGTGTTTCTGAGATTGTGTGTAGGCAAGTCTAGGGGTTTGTGTGTATGTGTTTTTTGTAATTGTCTAAGTGTGTGTGTGTGTGTGTGTGTGTGTGTGTGTGTGTGTGTGTGTGTGTGTGTGTGTGTGTGTGTGTGTGTGTGTGTGTGTGTGTGTGCGCGCACGAGCGGAGGGTAGGTAAAAGTGCATGTGCGCGTGTTTGTGTCTGATAAAGATGGAGTATCTGTGTGCGAGTGAGTGCGTGTGTGAACGTACGTGTGTGTGTGTGTATGTGTGTGGTAGCCCAGTAGCAGCAGTGCGTACAGTATAGAGCAGCCTCTGTCGGCTCTGTGAGCCGCTGAGTAAGGGAGAAAGAGAGTCGGACCACGGAGTGGTTTGGGATAACATCCCAGTGCAAAGCCGCAAAGTCTCAATAATTCCTTTAATAACAACTCTACAAAATACAGACTCTGCACAACTACTACCAGCTCCATCTCACTCCTTACAAACAACATTATCAGCCCGCAAACCCGACAGTGGTATTCTTGTTCTACTGTCTCCACTTCATTGCGTGTATTGGGCTGTGTGTCTACAATATGGGGAGCCTTGTTGGGGAAGAGAGATTGACAAGGGTTGGACATGGTTGTCCGAGTCTTTGATTGGTCCTGATGCGTCATTGTCCCACTAAGACATGCTAAGGCTGTGTATAAAATATATAATAATAAGGCTTCTGGAATTGGAGTCTGGCTTGCATGGACCAATAGATTGGTGTGTGTGTGTGTGTGTGTGTGTGTGTGTGTGTGTGTGTGTGTGTGTGTGTGTGTGTGTGTGTGTGTGTGTGTGTGTGTGTGTGTGTGTGTGTGTGTGTGTGTGTGTGTGTGTGTGTGTGTGTGTGTGTGTGTGTGTGCACGTTCACGTGCGTGCGTGCACACATTGCAAAATACGAGCCCACAGAGAATGGGAGCCACCAGTGTCTGACTGAGGGGCCTCCTCCTCTTCCAGAGACAATTTATTCTCTGGACCCTTTTTCTCTTCTTCCACCAGGCTGGGTCCACTTTCTATGGCCTGGCTGGATCCCATTCAACTCTGTCCCACTTGTCCTTGCACTGGGCTCCCGACTCAAGCCTGGCCCGCCACCCCGTGAATACCAAGCAGTCACACACACACACACACACACACACACACACACACACACACACACACACACACACACACACACACACACACACACACACACACACACACACACACACACACACACACACACACACACAAACAATGACATAATAGGAATCAGACAGCCTGGCCTCTGATTCTTCATAGTTGTATTGATTCAATCAACAAGCCTGGCAACCCTCCCTGTGGGTGAATGAGTGAATGTGCATGAGTAAATATGCATGTGTGTTGGCATGTGTGTGTGTATCTGTGTCTAAGTACGTAGCTGTGATGTCGCTCCAGAAGATAGTTCTGGTATGTGGTCCTGGGTATCTGGGCCAGAACTCTATCTTCCCTGACCCTGACCAATAGTCTCCCCTTGCATTGGTCCAAAACAAATCAACGACGCTGATCCCTTTCAAGATTAGCGAAATATTTCCTCCGTTCACTTCAACCATGGACATGGATTACATCTGGGCGTACTAAAAGTGTGGTTGCTGTTTCGGATTTTCGCAACGTTCAGATTTTATGGCCAAGTTGTAAATCCAGCCGTGTTTTCGAATACTCTAGTCGTCCAGTTCTGGTGAGGGTTCCTGAGAAAAGGCGAGGAGAGGGACT
Source organism: Gadus chalcogrammus (assembly GCF_026213295.1). NCBI lineage: Eukaryota > Metazoa > Chordata > Actinopteri > Gadiformes > Gadidae > Gadus > Gadus chalcogrammus. The sequence continues at coordinate 16,005,899 of NC_079419.1, read as the reverse complement.
TTCGACAAACACCGGTTCTGTTCCTGATTTTCGAGGCCACTTAATTCTCTAAGTGGATAAAGACGCTCGGCACTTGAGCTGAGCGACGATGGAGGAGGGGCGGGAAACTGAGGACAGCCTCGGAGAAGATGGAACGCAGATGCGAGCGAAGAAACAGGCACGACAAAGGGAAAAGAGATGGAGAAAGGAGAAAGGAAAAAGAGAGACAGTGGGAGAGACAGAGACATAGACAGAGAGAGGCATTTAGAGAGAGTGAGGAGAGGGGGTGATCTGGGATGAGCAAGAAAGAAAAAGGCGGTGAGTAAAGAAGAAGCAATTAGAAAGAAGCATTTGGCTTCACGGATGGCCATAGATCTCAGGCAAGTGGCCGTTAAGGACTGTAGAAGCCATGAGTGCTCCTTATCGACTGCGCCAAAGGGGAGGAAGATACAGAGAGGGGGGGCTTTCGTCTCTTTCAATACATACGGTATATTCATATTTTATGCATATGGCTCTGTCGAGAGCACCCACTGCCGATCACTGATACGGCGCCCACAATGGTTTACACCCACTTAGATACGCTAGAGCGCCATTCCTGTATCATTCCCGAGAACAAGAACGGGAGACTTATTTCATGTACCGCTCAACTCATGGGCTGTGCTGAGATCAGCAGTAATCCTGAGGATATTTTTACCAGAGTAATAAATCAAATGCAAACACATATTTTGAAAAAAATCTTGGATGGATGAAACAGTGCATTTGTAGAGTTTCTGACATGCCGTTATGGGCATGGATGAATGCTAGGGCCTAGTCATGATGTCTACAGCGCCCAGAATAATAAGCCAACTTTGTTTGTGTGCTTTACTCTCTTTGTTTGCTGTTCATCTAGAGGCCAAATCCCAAGCTCTACAATAAGACTGTGTGTTAAACAGACAAGGAAGACTCCATTGCTCTGCCATTGTGAACCTTTAACTCATAACCCCCCATATAAGTTACACTGATCAGTGGTTATTCAGAGTGAAATCCAATATTACACACTTTCCATATAGGAAGTTCTGCTCAAAAGTAGGGATGGGCACGGTTATTGGAATACTCGATTATTTGAAATGACGTGGGTATTGAACTTATTTTTCTAAAGTAAATTAAATATATTCATTAGCTATATTAATTACATATTGGTTATTAAATGTAAATGTGTACACTAATGCCATACTTGGCTATACCGGCAACCTCCGTTCCAGCGGAGAGTCTTTTCCACGGCGGGCTTGATTGTAAATCGCCTCCGCACCCGCCTATCCCCCGAGTACGTAGATATGCTATTTTTTTTTTAGAATGAGTGATGCAGGAGGTGGGCTTATGTGTTATGTTAACTGGAAATGTTTTAGACATACTGCATTTCCGTCTTAAACATAATATATTTTTGGTGATGTTCTGTTATATACGCTTCATGCGTAATGCGAGGCAGGCCCATGCGCTGCAAGTGGAGTTCTGTTGATATCCGAGCCCACCAGTACTTGTTTAGTACTGGTGGGCTCTACTTAGTACTTGATTTCCTTATTTATTTGACTAATAGATGGAAAACAATACATTTGTTAAGTGAAGGCCAGATCAGGGAAGAGCTCCAGGCTACATTATAATTGCGCTAACCCTCTGATGGGTGGCTCATCCTGCCTTTCTTTTTAAGCAGGACTTTCAGGGCAGCTCTGAGGCTCATCCCGCTAGCATGCTAACCCTGTAGGTAATATGCTTTTCTGCAACACAGGTTGGACTTCCCTCCCTAATATACTCTAATATATATAGGTCTAATATACCGCTCTTTTCCTTTTCTCCTTCAATCCATTTGGGCCTCTCCTCTCCCAAAGCCCCTAAAAAATATATTATCAAAGAAAACTAGAAATGGGAATGTGAATAGTCTTTGTGCACGTACATGCGTGTGTGTGTGTGTGTGTGTGTGAGCTTGTGCGCGCACATATCAGTCCACACGCGTCCCAGACGGCCTGCACGGCGGCGGCGGGGGGCACTCACCGTGGCGGTGATGACCAGCCCGTGCAGCTGGGCGTACAGCAGGGCCTCGTTGACGTGGTCGCGCACCCCCAGCAGCGCCAGCTCCAGGCTGTGGTGGCCGGCCACCGCGTGGGTCAGCTGCTCCAGCAGCGCCGAGTAGCGGCGCCACGGCGCGTCCAGCTCCGCCGGGCCCGCCAGGCAGCCCCGCAGCACGTTGAGGCAGTAGCCCAGGCAGGGCTTGATGAGCGTCAGGCCCCGGCAGTGGGAGCAGTACTCCATCCGCACCAGCCCCCGCACACACTCCTTGCTGAGCAGCAGGTGGTCCGTGGCGTTGATGGGCTCCAGCCCCGCCGCCAGCGCCAGGCCCAGGTGCCGGCCCGCGCCCAGGGACTCCGCCAGCTCCTTGGCCATGGCGGCCGGGTGCGGCCCGAACGGGTTGATGTCCTGCCGGGTCATGCGCAGGCAGTCGGACAGCTCGCTGCCGCCGCCGCCGCCGCCACCGCCGCCACCGCCGCCGCCGCCCTGCTCCGCCTCCGTCGTCATGGTCGCCGAAGACGACGTTGGCGAGCCGGTGTCAGGCGCCATGCCCGGGTTGACCAGCTGCGTGTAGACGAGCGGGAAGAGGCCATTGAAGAAGCGGTGCACGGCGGTCTCCACGGAGACGTTGGCGCCGCGCAGGTGGTCCGACAGCGTGGAGAAGAGTCGGTTGACGTGCGGCAGGGCGTCGTCGGCCAGCGGGGGGTAGGTGGCCACCAGCAGGGAGCTCAGGTGACCCTGGGAGAAGGAGAGCAGGTACTGGAACGCATCTGGAGGGAGGGAGAGAGAGAGAGAGAGAGAGAGAGAGAGAGAGAGAGAGAGAGAGAGAGAGAGAGAGAGAGAGAGAGAGAGAGAGAGAGAGAGAGAGAGAGAGAGAGAGAGAGAGAGAGAGAGAAAGACGGTTTGTTGTAACTGTTGAATTGATTCAAATAAGGACAAACCACATGAAACTCTATTGCCGACATTGATTATCTCTGTTGATACAGTTATACAATAAACAATGCACACCTGGGTCAGACAGTGAGTGGTAACTGGTAAATGCCTCTTATGTTCCCTATCCATCCTTCCTATCAAGACTGTCCTGGAGTTGGAGCACCAGTGTCCTTCATGTCAGAGGGAGATCTAATAGTGGATGAAGTCGTTGTCAATATGGCTGGGCTCCTCAAGAACCTCAGGGGATGGACAGAGTATGTGACAAGTTAATGAGAGACACAAGTGCCCCCTGAAACACTGCCACCTCTATGGACAAGACCCAGTCAAGCGGCGCATCATTTAACAAAAGAGTGCGACAGGGGCCTTGTTCCGCTTGGTTTCCATGTCTCATTCCCTCCAGCAGGCTCCATCCTGCCGTATCGCCTCTCTTTGTTGATCCTTCTATCTGCCTCACTGTCAATCACCCCCCCCCACCCTCCCCGCACCTCCACCCTGCTGTCTGACCCTCCATTGAGAAATACTAAATTGCTTCTCTTCACTTTCCCATTTCTCCTGGGTGTGCCTGTGCCTGTGCACGTGTGTGTGTGTGTGTGTGTGTGTGTGTGTGTGTGTGTGTGTGTGTGTGTGTGTGTGTGTGTGTGTGTGTGGTGTGTGTGTGTGTGTGGGTGTGTGTGTGTGTGTGTGTGTGTGTGTGTGTGTGTGTGTCTGTGTGGGTGTGGGTGTGGGTGGGTGTTGCGTGCGTGTGTGCGTCTGGGACACATTGCTCTCCTCTGGGCTGTGAGGTCAGCCTCAAAGCATGCCAGGACACAGAGGAGCAGCAGCAACTGCAGAGAAGGAGAGACAGGGTGCCGACACAACCTACGCACAAACACTCACACATACCCAACACGTACAGACACACCTAACACGCACACACATTCACACACACACACACACACACACACACACCACACACACACACACACACACACACACACACACACACACACACACACACACACACACACACACACACACACACACACACACACACAGAGTGCATGGAGTATGAAATTGAATTTGTGCAAAATATTTATTACGTAAACCAAAAGCTTAAATTCATCATTGAACAATTATCATTCAATCCATTTTCAATCAGCACTGCATTTCTATTGGCAAGCCTATGCGTGTGCGTGTGTGCGCGTGTGCGTGTGTGTGTGTGTGTGTGTGTGTGTGTGTGTGTGTGTGTGTGTGTGTGTGTGTGTGTGTGTGTGGTGTGTGTGTGTGTGTGTGTGTGTGTGTGTGTGTGGTGTGTGTGTGTGTGTGTGTGTGTGTGTGTGTGTGTGTGTGTGTGTGTGTGTGTGTGTGTGCATGCATGTGTGAAAGAAAGAGCGAGAGAGACACACACAACATATAAAAAACAAGATAATTGAAAAAAACGAGCGACCGACGCACTTTGGAGCAAAGAAACCTTAAGGGAAAAATATAAAACTAAATGGTAGATGGAGGAGGATATTGAGGGACTGTCCTGTTGGCCGCTGAAGACGGTGTGGTTGCTGTGTTGGTGTGGCTGGGGTGACGCTGTGAGAGGGTCCATCTGCCAGCACACAGGGCGTCTAATACCCAGTGCACAGCGGCCACAAAATGTGTCTCCGAGCTTGGGTTACATAGGCATAAATGATGTTATTATAAAATGATCTTGCTCAGAAGTGGTGTGAAATATTCCTTTCTCCGCTTTCTTCCGCTCCCTCATCGCTCCCTACTCCACTTCTTAGGATCTTTGGGGTTTTATTAACCCTCTCCCAGTCCCATTCTCCCACTGGAACACAAGCACACTGGTTCACACGGACACACACAGCTGATTTACAGGCACTCTGAGACATAGACACACACTCTAACAGATACACAAACAGTCTACACACACAAGCAGAAAGACACACAAACTAAGATGGATTACATGCAGAAACCTACACATTTTCAACCTATATATCAGCATCGGCCCTCAGAGAAATACCACAAGGCACTCAATCAAACAAAAACCATGCCTTACTACTTACTAACATTCATATTTGTATCCATTTTACATCCCTTTCCACTCAGTTGTAAGTCTCATTCAGTTCATTCAGAAACAAGTGAGTGTGATGTATGTGTTGCTGTGTGTGAGTGTGTGTGTGTCAAAATATGCAAAGGTTAAAGGACGTGTTTTTGAAAGTATGTATGTTTGTGTCTGTGCATGTATGTTATTGGCAATGTGTGTCTGCGTGTATGTGTGTGTGTGTGTGTGAGTGATTGTGTGTGTGTTTGAGTGAGTGTGTGTGTCCAAATCCTCCCTGGCCAGCAGAGACAGTAGGATAACAACAGTTATGTCCTGCTCAACAGCTGCACCAACTAATACGACCGCTGCCTGTGACACGAGGGGACTCCCCGACAGACCCTGAGGAACACACTGGTAACGCATCGCAACACCCACCATCAGGATCACAGCCCCCACTAAACACGCTCTGTGTGTGTGTGTGTGTGTGTGTGTGTGTGTGTGTGTGTGTGTGTGGTGTGTGTGTGTGTGTGTGTGTGTGTGTGTGTGTGTGTGTGTGTGTGTGTGTGTGTGTGTGTGTGTGTGTGTGTGTGGTGCAGGGAGACCAATGTGTGATTGCATTCCAGTGTACATAGTTGCGACCAAAGCCAATAGACTGACTGAGAGATGATATAAAGAAAACAGACAGAAGAAAAGAGAGATGAGAAGCCGAAGGATGAGGAGGGGGAAGAGGAGGAGGAGGAGGAGGAGGAGGAGGAGGAGGAGGAGGGGCCAAAAAAAAGGAGAAGGAAAAAAGAGGCAGTCGGAGAAGTGAGTTTGGGTTTTGGAGCCATGTATGATGTTATTATAAAATTATCTTGGTCGGAGCTCACTGGGAAATATGTCCTGTCCATTCACACGTTTGCTCACACACACACACACACACACACACACACACACACACACACAATGTAACCGTATCTCACTAAAAACAATTCAAGACCGTTCCTCATAAATAGTCTCCCAGCATGCTCGCTGTCTCCTGGTGTGTTTGCTAACATTTGGCTCCACTGTTGGGCCCCAGGACATAACAAAAAGGCCCTGCGTTTCAACAACACCATTCAATCTGAACCCTAAGAGGACTGACGGCCCTGTTAATATATACAGAATACACATACTCATATTCATCTCACGCTGTCGCAACACATACACACACACACACACACACACACACACACACACACACACACACACACACACACACACGCACACAAGCACATACACATACACATAGACGCACACACATACACACACACACCCCTGCCCAGATAATCATACTTCAACAAAATGAGAATTGACAACCCACTCCCGAGTATGATGAAGTGTGTGGGGTGAAACATTTTATTGCAGGATTTCGGCAGCTCTATCGAACCCTCAAGACATAGTTGCTGAATGAAATAGTGATTTCTCAGCTGCCAGGGGAAAACAGTGAGAGAGAGAGGTAAGGAGTAACAGAAAGAGAGAGAGAGAGAGAGAGAGAGAGAGAGAGAGAGAGAGAGAGAGAGAGAGAGAGAAACAGAGAACCCTCCAGACACAGTTGTTGAATGAAATAGTGATTTCTCAGCTGCCTGGAGAAAAAACGTTGATAGATGTAGAGCGAGAGACAGAGAGAGAGACAGAGTGGAGAGAGACAGAGTGGAGAGAGAGAGAGAGAGAGAGAGAGAGAGAGAGAGAGAGAGAGAGAGAGAGAGAGAGAGAGAGGGGGAGAAGGAATAGCAGGGAGGGGGAGAGTAACAGGAAGAGAGAGAGCACTAGGGAGAGGGAGAGGAGCAGGGGGAGTGAGTGAGAAAGGGAAAGAAAAGGGGGGGAGGGGGTGTACCCCTACCTCTTAACAAGCAAAAAACAAGTATGGTACAAGTGATCAGACTCCACCTTGTGAACAGGATACAACATCTGGATTCATTTGCCCTGAGCGCTTCTCCCTATTTTATTTTCCTCCACTATCTGCTCTCTCTCCTTGTATCTCTCACCTCTTCTGCTCTGTCCGTCTTCACTTCCTCTGACAAACCGCATCTGTCCATCCCTTCCCCTGCTCTTGTCGTTATTTGTTTTTCTTTTTTGTTTGTCTCTGGCTGTTTGAATCTGTTTCCTTCTGGGTTGAGGACAACTCAATCACAGTGCACTGTGTTCCTCTGGAGAACTGGGAAAACAAGTCCACAGAGATGACATGATTCGGGCCCCAGACGGCTCTTTCACAAGCACACCGTTTGGTGAGACGGATCTGACAGGAAAGTGCTCGATGAATTTCTGGGTTTGACTACAATCTCCAGCAGCTTTCACTCCCGTCATCCCACTTGGGTGGCTATCATTACGATCTCACTGCATGTCACCCTCCAAAGCCTCCTGGGAAATGAAGTCTGACGAGATCATGACCCAGATTGAGGCCAATTTGTGTGAAGCAATTATCCTTGATTTAACAATTTCCCCCCATGTGGATTCTCCGAGCACGTAATCGGAGAGAACATCCAGAGGGCTGGTCCTGGCGCGAAACTGAAAGCCCTTATTTGAACCGCCGCGCAGCCGGCGCATATCGTGTCGGCGGCAAGAGTGATAAAGAGTGATACAAAGTCGGTGCAAGAGGAGAGGCATGCCGTCACGGCAACGTGTGAAAGCGGGCAGCAGACTGGCACCGCCATGGGTTTTGGACGGGGTCTCTGTGTGCGTCCTGTGTAAACGCTCATACGTGTATATTTAGAACCTGTGTGACAACACATTACCAGCTTCCTGCCGGCGGGCCTCTGTCTGGCCTTTAATCATATGGGGCTACTTCCAATTTAACATTCTGCACGGCAACCCGGTGCTTTTCTGGTCCAATTACAGCTTAAGTGTCATTGTGGCGCTGCCACCACAATAACTAATGGGTAAAAATAAGCGCGCCGGCGGTGCTGTGACTTCAGCCACAACTATGGTGTCCTTTCTGCATGCTGCTGCTGCTGTGTGAGAAGAGTTGGCTGTGTTACGTGTGTGTGTGTGTGTGTGTGTGTGTGTGTGTGTGTGTGTGTGTGTGTGTGTGTGTGTGTGTGTGTGTGTGTGTGTGTGTGTGTGTGTGTGTGTGTGTGTGTGTGTGTGTGCTGATGTGTGTTAGGTCTGTGGGGGTTTGTGAGTGTGTGTGTGTGTGTGTGTGTGTGTGTGTGTGTGTGTGTGTGTGTGTGTGTGTGTGTGTGTGTGTGTGTGTGTGTGTGTGTGTGTGTGTGTGTGTGTGTTAGAAAAAAAGGTGAGTTGAAGGGGTCGACTAATGAATGCAGGCGACCTGCATGAGTTCAGGCCATGAGAAGGTTAGGAGCAGATTCATGTTATAGAATAGATGAATGTAGGATATCATACTGTTTCATACTATCAGAAATAATAATAATAAAATAGTAATAACGATCATTATAATCACCACAACCGATCATGCCTTAAAATTTGTACCTACATCGCATGTGTGTCTCTGTGAATGTTGGTGAGTGAGTGTGTGAGTGGGTTTGTCTTCAGCTAGCCCACAGAGGGTGCTAGGGGCGCCAACAGCACCGCCAGCCCTCCCCCCCCCCCCCCACACACACACACACACACTGCAACCTACAAAACATGGCCACAAATGAAAAAGTTTATGCAGAATTACTTTCATTGGGTAATTCATGTTCCATGTTTAATATGCATACTCTCATCCAGGGCAGAATGTCGATGCGCTTCTCCCTGGCCAGCAGTACCAGTGTGTGTGTGTGTGTGAGTGTGTTTGTGTGCGTGCAGAAGAACACAGTAATATAGTGATAATGAGGCAGGAGACAGCGTTCTCATACCACGGCGCTGGGGGCCATTCCTACAGCTCGAGGAGACATCCCCTGGACAACCGCCTTCTCAGGAAAAGCATTTTAATCCCACTCCAGGCTTGGGTTGCACACAAGTCAGCGTACAGATATGTGCCACAGAGCCATGTGTGTGGGGTACATATCCCTGTTTTAATTAGTAGAAATACACAGCCCCACCACCGGACTGCAGACCAGCTATGGTTACAACAGAGCAGGGGTGAGGGGTGAGGGGTAATACCATGGTGTCATACCGTCTCTGCCAGCTCTGCCCCCCCCCCCTTGCCTGGCGAGCTGTTGAGAAGCGACACTCTATTTTTAGTGCGAGGAGCGCAGGAGCTAATGAGTCATGGTTGTGTAATGAAACGCGGTCACGTCGTATCGGAGGGGGGTCGTTGGGAGTCCGGGCGTGACCTTAATGCACGGAAACAAGCAGTCGGCGACCCCTGAGAAACGCCTGTCACGCCTCCAAGAGAACATATCAGATCACTTAGTTATGCACACACTGCCATATCCCCCCCGGCCCGTAATGCACACACACAAACAGGTTGACACAAACACGCACAAACGCACGCAGGCAGGCGCACACACACACACAAACACAACACACTCACACACACACACACACGCACACACACACACACACACACACACACACACACACACACACACACACACACACACACACACACACACACACACACACACACACACACACACACACACACACACACACACACACACACACACACACACACACACACACGCGTGCGAGCACACACATGCATGCCCGCACCGATGCATGCAGTCAGGCAGGCGCACGCACACAAACACACACACACACGCTCACACACTCACACACACAAACCATACTTATCTGAATCTCTTGTACTCTCAGGGAAGTAACAGGTGGGCAAGGAGGTGGGGGGAGGAGTAGGCAATCGGAGGGAAGGAGGGAGGGAGGGGGGGAGGGAGGGTTCTAGAACCAGCTCTCCTTCTCTCCATCAGCATTCCGGTAATTAAGATGGCCGGCTAAATCAAAACTTTCCAACTCAAACAATTCCACAGATGCCAGGGGGCATTGGAGAGACAGAGGGGGAGATGGGAGAGAGCGATAGGAGATTGCCTGGAAAGGGGGATCAGGCTCTCAGCTGGGTGAGAGGGTAACACGATCGAAGGCCTCCAGTGAAGAAGCTGCGGGGAGGGAGAAGCTGGAGGGGGAGGGAGAGAGGGAGAGAGACTGCTGACAGACTGAGGAACAGCTCCTCTGGCCCCTGGACCTGAGGAGCCCCACAGGGCCCCAGCGTGACCCCCATAACTTAGTCTTGTTCTCTGATGGCTGATTGGCAGGTCTGGTATCGGAGTCAGAGTGTTAACCTGCCCAGCACACCGGGCATACGGATCCCACTGCAAATGCTGCAAGTTCCCAAAAACTCAAACTGTCTGTTGCGATGTTGCCTAAACGGTGCTGATGGGGTTAAATCGTGGAAGGTTTTTGGTACTGCACCGTTGGAGTTAATGCAGTCCTGTGATAAGACAGCATAAAACAGATTTAATGACACAAATTATACAAATTACTAAGTATCTACATTGGAAAGAAATTGCAAAAATGTATGCAATTATGTAATTAGGGTGTGTTATAAAAAAGAGAGTTGGTCTAGGAAACCACAGCCTACCCTGTACGGTTTGGTAGTGATTAGACATGCATGTGTTGCGCATCATTCCCTAATTGGTGGTTTTGGTTCTGGTGTGTTATCAACATTTTCTAGCATGACATCCCTGCCAGACAAAGGAAGGGCACCATGTTATTTATCAGAAGATTAACATGAGCCTGAAGTTGATCCCAATCTGTTAAGAGAATCAGAGGAGAAATAAAAAGAAACGTAACAAGGATCCCAACTCTCTCTTACAGGTGAGTTCTCGGCTTTCATTTGTGTGCTTCGCACTCGTTTCGATCAGAGGCTAACGATTTTACGAGTGCATACACATAGCTGGAAAAGCAACGCACATCAAAGGGTGTGTTGCTGTGCTGATGACTGGAAAAGACTTGAAAGAGAATTACGTATGGAGCCACCTTCTTTCTACTTTTATTTGGAAGATGCTGTTGGCCTCTGGCCTTCTTGGAGATGCCTACCCACCACATTAGATGCAACCCCAAAAAAACTAATGATGATCCTTCAATCCAAAAAAAAGATACAAAGGCATCCTGGCCCCCTCTCACAAACTCAGATGAAGACATTAAAACGCCTGGAGCGAGACGCCCGATCCACATGACTGCGTCTGATCTTGAGCGATCGCAGCGTTTCGCCTGTGATCGGGCGTGGGCCGCGTTCGTTTAGAGAGCAAATCCATGTAAACCCTCCGATAACCCCTTCTGGAGCCCGCTCAAACCCACCGACAGGAGCACCGCGGGCCCGGCACCGGTTCAACTCACACAGAGCAGAAAGGGAAAAACAAAAAGGAAATAAAAATGAAACAGACTTCATCATCAATCTCTCTCATTTCATCCCTGGAACTGGAGGGGACGAGGAGGAGAAGGAGGAGAGAGAGTGAGTGAGTGATTGGGGCAGCGGTGCAGATGCATGAAACCACCCATGGGGACTTGTTAATGGTGTGCTAGGAGCCACGGAGGCTGGGAGACAGGGGTGGGCGGAGGAGGAGGAGGTGATGGGGGAATAGAGAGGCCGCCCGAGGAGATTCCAGCCTCGGGGCTTTTTAATGAGGGGAGAGATGACGGGAGCCCAGAACGGCCACCAGAGAGACCAGGGGAGAGAGAGACCGAACAGGGGAGAGAGAGAGAGAGACCGAGCAGGGGGAGAGAGAGAGACCGAACAGGGGAGAGAGAGAGACCGAACTGGGGAGAGAGAGAGACCGAACAGGGGAGAGAGAGAGACCGAACAGGGGAGAGAGAGAGACCGAACAGGGGAGAGAGAGAGAGAACAGGGGAGAGAGAGACAGAACAGGGGAGAGAGAGACCAAACATGGAAGAGAGAGAGAGACAGAACAGGGGAGAGAGAGAGAGAACAGGGGAGAGAGAGACAGAACAGGGGAGAGAGAGACCGGACATGGAAGAGAGAGAGAGACAGAACAGGGGAGAGAGAGACCGAACAGGGGAGAGAGAGACAGAACAGTGGAGAGAGAGACCAGGGGAGAGAGAAAACAGACAGAATAAGAGCGGGGGGAAAAGAGAGAACAGAGAGAAAGAGAGATGTGGTTTGAGTAGTGAGGCAGGGCAGAGTCCAACGTTAAGTATGAAGGGGAGTGGGGGGATGGATGGAGGGTGGAGTAGCAACACATCCACGTATACACATGCACACATCTCAGGATCTACACACACACAGCACACATACAATATGCGCAGGCCATAGGAACTCACTGGAAGGGCGAGGGTGTGTGAAAGTCACCGCGGCGGCTCTCTGGAGGCCTCCGAGGGCCGGGGGAAACAGAGCCAAACACCTTTCACATCGTGGGCCTTATTCACCCGTAGCGGACATCTTGGTCCTATACACCTCCCTGGGTGGGGGGACTGAATGAGGAATACCGCATTCAGTTCCCCCACACAGAGAGATGTGA
>NC_079419.1:15871039-15991039 GCF_026213295.1 Gadus chalcogrammus | reverse complement strand
TTGTCTATGCATCCCCCTCCCCAGCCCTACCCCCAATCACACTGCCATCATCCCCCCTCCACCCAACACCGCCCCGGAGAGCGGTGATGGTCACGGCTGATCAGCAAAAGCAAAACTTCTTAGGGCTAAAACATGCTGAGCATACAGTATACAAAAACACAGACACAGACACGTCATACACACGTGCACACATCCACATGAAGCCAGACTGATTGAGTGGGACGTGTTGGAGGGGGAGATAGGGGGATAGGGGGGTGTGGGGGGGTGTGTGGGGGGGGGGGGGGGGGGGGGGGGGGGTGGAATGCGGCGGTCCTCCCTGATCTGCACATGAGCTCATGGCATCGCCGCGGTGTGTGTCACGTTGTGTCCGAGCCACGCCGGTCTCCGGAGACCGGCGTCCGTCAAAACATCTGCGCAATATCACCGTGACACGTCGTGAGAAGAAGAAAAAACAATGAGAAAACAAATGGAGAGAAACAGATAATCTGAAAAAAAATGAAAAATTCCAGACGCTGACAAAGATGGGAATAGAGATAATGAAAATGTTTGGGGCGTTTTTTTCCATTGCTTTTGATTCTTCTCTAGTGTTGGAACAAGCGAGTTAAAGCTTTGAGACGGGGCTCGAATCACCGGCTGATGATTTATGACGATAGCAGATCACTTCTGCTCACTGAGAGATTCACCTCCACAAATGGAAGTGGACAGACAGCGGCCCAGCCCACAAACACACACAAACACACACATACACACACAGGTTCAGAACACACAGACACATTCAGACACACGTAGACAACCCAAAACCATGCACACACACAAACTCACCATATAAATCACCCCTACTTAATATGAGACAGCTGCCTTTGCGAGTTTTGTGAGCCAAGGTGATGCTAAATTGGGCCAAATGAGAAATATACAATGTGATGCGGCTCAGGGATTTCGCCATCAGCTTTCATTTGGGATTGGGTTATGAACAGAAAGCATGACCGTAGATTCGGTTTTCTTGGCTTTCTAAAGTGGAACTGTGCGTGACTTTGTGTGTGTGTCTGTAACTATGTATATGTGACTGTGTGTGTGTGTGTGTGTGTGTGTGTGTGTGTGTGTGTGTGTGTGTGTGTGTGTGTGTGTGTGTGTGTGTGTGTGTGTGTGTGACTGTGTGTGTGTGTGTGTGTGTGTGTGTGTGTGTGTGTGTGTGACTGTGTGTGTGTGTGTGTGTGTGTGTGTGTGTGTGTGTGTGTGTGTGTGTGTGTGTGTGTGTGTGTGTGTGTGTGTGTGTGTGTGTGCGCGCGCACGTGCGCGTGTCTGCGTGCATGCATGCGTATGTGTTATACAGTTGAGGTGAGGGGTGGGAGCGGGGCTGCAGCAGACATGAAGTCATCGTGTCTCCACAGGGACATTGAGACAGACATCGTCTCCCAGGGAACATAGAGTCAATCAGGTCAAACCCACCCCTCTGCTCCCCAATGACCCAGCCTCTGGAAGCTCTTACCCACTGAGGGAAAAAACACATTGACGCACTGCACAAGGAACCAGCCAACAGTCTTGGTGAATACTAGCTAATTTTGCTTTCTCCTTCACAATTGGTTGTTTGCTTGCTGTGTGATGCTTTCCCACAGAAAACTAGCAGTGTCTTTATGAAATATACTGTATAAAGTTGACCCATTGCCTGTCGCTTTCACACACAGACCTACCCACACACACACCCCCCCCACACACACACACACACACACACACACACACACACACACACACACACACACACACACACACACACACACACACACACACACACACACAAACACACATCTCCCTCTGCAGACTCCAGGGAGTCTGCAGAGCCAGTTCGCAGATCAGCCAATTACCTGGATTTAATGAAGAAGAACACAACACTGTCTCCGTCTATTCCCCTTTACTCTCTCCATCTGCTTCTCCTGAGGTCCCGGTAATATTGTTCTGCTTACTATCACAACACAATAACAGAAATTGTGAATGCAGTGTATTTGCTGGCATTCTATCAAGGTCAAGAACTCACTGCTAGGAAAGGGGCTTATCATCTTAAGTAAGTAACAACAGCTTAAGCAGTGGGGTAATAAGTGCGCACACACCCAAAATGAATATGCACGCTCGTGCATGTTCAAACACGCAAGGCCCAACATACGCGCTACCAAATCAGAGCGGAGCGCATTGCATGCCCACATACAAACACACGCACACACACAAACACAGACAGACACACACACTATAATTGCAGATGTCATGGCCTTTAGCCGTGGGCCAGGTCCTCCGCATATCAGTGACACTTTGGGATCAAAAGTGTCAGCATTTTCCGGACATCTGTTGCCCAGCAGTGTGAATATATGAGCACACGCACACTCCGATCGTTTCCACCTGTTTTCATGCGGTGACACACAACCCCATCTACACACAGAAGCTTGGGTCAGGATAAATTTACAAATGGACCAAATGTGATACTGGGGTATGCGTTTATGGTAACACTTTATAATAAGGTGCCATAATAAATAGAAAACTAGTCATCACCTAACCCTTTGTTAATATTGGTTAATTGTTACTAAAATATCTATATGGCACAAGTTAATAGTTTTTTCATCATTAATTAAATATTAGTTGTTTGCATAACCCTAACACACGACCCTAACCCTAACACACAACCTTAATCCTAACCCTAACCAGCGACACTCTGTGGTCAGTGAAAAAAAGCTGTTAACTTGTGCCAAATGATATTTTTGTAACAATTAACAAATATTAACAAAGGGTTAAGTAATGACTAGTTTTCTATTTATTATGGCACCTTATTATAAAGTGTTGCCACGTTTTCTTGTCCTATAGTCGATAAGGATCCAAATGACAGACTCTGATTCAAAACATACCACCAACTTTCAGACAGTACAACAATATGTGTGTGTGTGTGTGTGTGTGTGTGTGTGTGTGTGTGTGTGTGTGTGTGTGTGTGTGTGTGTGTGTGTGTGTGTGTGTGTGTGTGTGTGTGTGTGTGTGTGTGTGTGTGTGTGTGTGTGTGTGTGTGTGTGTGTGTGTGTGTGTGTGTGTGTTTGGATGGACAAGAGGACTGGGAGGAATGAAACTGATTCCGGATGGGTAGACGTTGTGCAATAAAATGCATATACAGTGTGTCGTACGGCACTGAGTCCATAATATATAGGGGTTGTAGTCAAAACTAGTAAAAGAAAAAAAGAGTAGTTGAGATTGATAGGAAGGGCATAGGAAGTAAGAAGTAAAGGGGAAGGCAAGCTCGGCAAACATACCTGGGCCAATTTGCATATGAAATATTAAAACTGATTCAATACTCAATGATGAAATTTGCTAACTTGCATTATGCTCTCAGTATTCAAACATGCCTCAGATACAAGTGTCCACCAAATGGCGGATGTGGTCAGCCCTTTATTAAAAGGCATAGAGTCAAATGGAAGCAGCTCATTGTTGTTGTTGTATGGTGAATATTCAGCATGGTTATAGGGTCGAATACATGACACCAAGACTCCCACACAAGACAAAGCACAGTAGGGCTTATGGGCTGTCAAAACAAAGGCAGGCCAATCAAAACACACACATACGCCCATATATATACACACACATGCACAACGCATCTGGCTTCCCACAGACATGTCTTTTTTGGCGTAACGGTAGAAAGCCAGCATGCAGTGGGATTTTGGGGAGGATCAAACACACAATGACAAAGGAAGAGAAACAGACAGGATCATCTTCAGCAAACACCCCTCCCCCCCTGGCACTCCTTATCAACACACTCCGTAGTCCGTACACAGATAAAGGATCGTCAAGACTGGCTTATCGTTACACGGCCAAATCCCCAGTCCTGCGAGAGGGGCAGAGGCAGACCGGAGAGACCTGATGGGGAACGACAGTGGCTTCAAGAGACTGCACTCTTCAAATATACAGGGAGAAAGACAAATAAAGACAGTCGGGCCCAGCGAGAAAAAGAGAAATTTGACAATCCCATTTCAAAGGGACTATTCTAAGAACTAATCTGTATGCTTTCACAAGTTTCAATCTAACCTTTTATGGATATTTGATTGTCAAGCATACATTAAACTTGACGTCTTTATATCAGGTCACCTCTAAGTGTCTGAGCACTTAGAGATGCGCCACGTAGATAACGTGTCTTATTATTATTCCAAATCCGACGAGTGGGTACTGGAGGAGAGGCGTCGGCCAAAGAACAGAAAAAAAAAAAAAAGAAACATAGGTGTTTGCATTCATGTGGTATCGGAGACGCCCGCTACTTGACATTCCGCTCAGGGCGGTGAGACGCGGCAGCACACACAGGCCTTAGTAGGGCCTGCAGATGGGGGGCAGCTGACGAGTGCATGGCGAAGCGTTCGGCCGGGGCTCACTGTAATCACGCCGCGGCTTTCCATTGGTCCGGTTTGTTTTATGTCAATTTCGCCTTGTACAGTCCGCCAGCAGGACACCTGACCGGCAGCCTTTCATACGGGGCCAGACATGAGGTAAAGGAGGGAAGGACCGTGCCCTAACAATGACAACTCTTCCCAATAATAGGAGGACTGCTGCTGCTGGGTAACTATTTATACAGCCTGCTGCAACAACCCTCCACAGCGCAGATGAGCTGAGGTGGAAAAATATCGCACATGTAAATTCTGTCTGAGAAGAGCGAAAGTCAATGGGGATATTTTCCTGGCGTGTTTCAAATACAGTATGTGTGAGGGACGAGGATGATGTTAGTTTTGGTCGTTTGTCTGTGTGTGTGTGTGTGTGTGTGTGTGTGTGTGTGTGTGTGTGTGTGTGTGTGTGTGTGTGTGTGTGTGTGTGTGTGTGTGTGTGTGTGTGTGTGTGTGTGTGTGTGTGTGTGTGTGTGTGCGCGTGTGTGTGTGTGCATGCATGCGTGTGTCTGTGTGAGTCTAACCCTACGTATTTTATACTATAACTATAATATAAAGTTTTGAATCACTTAAGAAATAATCTGATGTAATACAGAGTAATATATATACAGTATTCCTCTGCATGTCACACATGTGTGTTTTATGCAAAGATGCATATCTACTGAATTACAATGCTGTCTTAAGACTACTAATTACTATTCCACTGCCCTATTATCATAAATGTGCTGGAAACCAACTTCACGACTCATAGTCCCTGTTTAGCCCAAGAAAAAAAGTAAAATCATACAGATCCTTTGGGATAGTGCGTGAGGGAATAAAAACAAAGACCCTTTTCGGAAATTATGAAAACGCAACCCCACTGCAATTACCATCAGAGCAGGGAAAGTAAACCCTATCCCATGCCCAGTGAGCAGCCCGCTGGCAGGCTGAAGCCCAGTGAGTGAGCCAGGACAAATATGACCATGGGCGACTCGTGTACAATGGCTCAGACTGCTTCAATTCAATATTTAAAGGACTCTTAATAGATTAATGACATCTTACGTCGTTCTCAGGAATGAAATGATCATGAGGAGAAGAAAGAGAAGCTTTAGAAAGTTGTTGGTCAAAAACCATTTTTATTCTGTACTTTGTTCTAATGTCCTTGTTGACAAATTTACTTCAGCTTGAAGCATTTACAAACCTCACTCCTCGCTCCTCATCGTAATCCGCTTTTCCGGGGTCTGGTCGCGGGGGGAGCAGCTCAAGCAGGGGGCCCCAGACTTCCCTTTCCCGGGCCACATTGACCAGCTCTGACGGAGGGATCCCGAGGCGTTCCCAGGCCAGTTTTGAGATATAATCTCTCCACCTAGTCCTGGGTCTTCCCCGAGGTCTCCTCCCCACTGGACGTGCCTGAAACACCCCCCAAGGGAGGCGCCCAGTGGGCATCCTTGCCAGATGCCCGAACCACCTCAGCTGACTCCTTTCTAAGTAAAGGAGCAGCGGCTCTAATCCGAGTTCCTCACGGATGGCTTAGCTTCTCACCCTATCCCAAAGGGAGACGCCAGCCACCCTTCTGAGAAAACTCATCTCGGCCGCTTGTACCCGCGATCTCGTCCTTTCGGTCATCACCCAACCCTCATGACCATAGGTGAGGATAGGAAACGAAGATCGACCAGTAGATCGAGAGCTTTGCCTTGCGGCTCAGCTCTCTTTTCGTAACAACTGTGCGGTAAAGCGAACGCAATACCGCCCCCGCTGCTCCGATTCTCCGGCCAATCTCACGCTCCACCCCGAGGTACATTTCACGGAGTGTGTTTAAATGCCGTGTGTGTGTGTGTGTGTGTGTGTGTGTGTGTGTGTGTGTGTGTGTGTGTGTGTGTGTGTGTGTGTGTGTGTGTGTGTGTGTGTGTGTGTGTGTGTGTGTGTGTGTGTGTGTGTGTGTGTGTGTGGTGTGTGTTCCATGATCTGATAAAGCGGGAGGGCCACGCCTGCTGGAAAACTGCTCGTTTGACTCTGTAATGCTTTCGCTCCAATTCTCCAGCGGACAGAAGAAAAAAAGACAAGAGGGGCCAGTGTGTGTGTGTGTGTGTGTGTGTGTGTGTGTGTGTGTGTGTGTGTGTGTGTGTGTGTGTGTGTGTGTGTGTGTGTGTGTGTGTGTGTGTGTGTGTGTGTGTGTGTGTGTGTGTGTGTGTGTGTGTGTGTGTGTGTGTGTGTGCTGCCGCTGCCCTCTGAGCAGAAGCGGAGCATGGCACGGCCTCTGTACCTTTTTTCCTCCCTGTCAAGCCTAACTGATTCTGCTCCGCAATGCTGTAGCTGCATCAGCCAAAACCACGCTGAAAATGAAGGCTGGAAAAGGAAGAGAGGGGGGGAACCAAACAGAGCTATGCCCAATACTTTAAAAGTCACATACTTGCCTCCTCGCCAGCAACCATGACCCCCAGGAAATCAGAGACAAAAAAGGGTGTTTTTTTTTTTTGTTTGTCGGTTTTTGTTTCGAGAAATCGAAGGCATATGAACTTTCATTTGAGAGCAAGAAAACAAATGAAGGTGGTTTGGTTTTCCAGTGGCAGCAAACTACAAGTTTATGGCTGGCCGTCTCTAGATCACTTCCAGCGCACCACCTTGCTGTCGCTATACACGGACACACTTGAGAAGAGGGTCTACTGTAACTCTGCATCTACAACCAACCTCCACATCAACAGCCCTTAAATATGTATTTAGCTCTTTTACTTGCAAAATACAACTTTGAGTGCTCAGCCTGAAATTGCTGAAGTCCCTTGGCCACTTATGGATCTTCTCCATCACACGGTTACACCTAACATATAATAGCCGTGCGTAAAAACTGTGAGTCGGTGCAAACAATAAACAACGTAACCAAGGCCCCCCCCCCCCCCCCCCCCCCGAAGGGCTCATTCGGCTGTGTGTCTCGCGCCTCTGAAACTCTGAAACTTTGCGAGCAGAGCGACCCAACAGCGCCGCCACAGCCACGTTACGGCGGCTAAAAATGCCACGGCCGTGCACGGACCACCCACGGACTGGGAACCAACGGTGCATCACGGTCGGCTCTACACACTGCTTTACCTTGGAAGGCGGAGGCGTGGCCGGTGAGGAGGTACTTGAGCTCGAAGCTGTAGGAGCGGATGTTCTGCAGCGTGTCCCGTTTCACCGCCAACTGGTAGCTCTCCTCCATCTTGCGTGTGCAGCAGGTCGGCCCCTGGTGCTTACACACCAACAGGTCCACATCTGGGAGGCGTCCGCCAAGGAGAACACACAAGACGAGAAGGACATGATTTAGGGTCAGCGGACAGGAAACGTCACATTCACACGCGGAGAACGAGAGTGGTGGTACAATGTTTTCTAGTTGAATTACGATATTTAGATCGAGATTTGATTTGTAGTTTCTAAAGATCTATAGAACCAACCTAATGGTGCCTTTACTTTTTCAGTAGAGAGACGATTTGTATTGTTGTATGGTGTCATTAAGTTAGCTTAAAATGCTGATATATTTCATTGAATACTGCCTCTCATGGATAATTGGGCTTTAAAGGAAAATAATGACAACCAAAACGTTAAGATGAAGAGTACAAAGAACAAAGACGTGACGTTTTTCCTGAAAGATGAACCTCACATGGCATAACATCTGACAGGTTGAGGAGAAACAGCACTGCAGTCAAGGGGAGCGGGCATTTGGGGGGGAGGGGGGGGGGGGCGGGGGTCCGCACTGCCTGCACACTGCGTAACGACTTGCCCGCTGCAGTGTCTCTGTAGCCGTCAGGCATGAGAAGAGCCCTGAGCACGCACATAGATAGACATGGCCATAAATCCAAAGGCAGACGCGTGAGAGACACCGCAGGAGATCCAGAGAGTAGACCCAAAGAAAATGTATCTCTATTTCGCTGCCGGGAATAGATTCTGTGCTATAAATTGGAACATGTGTTTCGGACTCAAGTGCTGCCACACGTGTTGACAATGTGTCTGTTTAAGAAAAGGAGTCGTAAATACACACATGCGTGTGGCGCACACGCCTAAAAACACATGCAAAAACTTGCTCGGACAATGCAGCCATGTGCATATTGAGGTCTGCCGCACACACACACAAACACACCAGACACACACACACGCGCAGGATTCAAAAACACGCGTGCACACAGACTCCAGCACTGGACAGTCACCGGTTATTCATTACAAGCATTATCAAGGCAGAGAGCCAATTCGAACTGGAACGCTCTGGCCACTCACGCCTGCGCCATGACATCACAGCTCTACCAACCAACAGAGTCCACCCTGTCTTCTTGACACCACCAGCCTACTGACGCTGATCGCTGCACACACAAACTATCACCATGACATCACCCGGCCTGGGTACAATTAGCATGGGTTATTAAATTAAATCTCCCTCACAAGCATGCTCACACACATGCACCCCCCCCCCCCCCCCCCCCCCCAACCTCACAGTTGCTGCACGATGTGTGTTTGTGTGTGTGTGTGTGTGTGTGTGTGTGTGTGTGTGTGTGTGTGTGTGTGTGTGTGTGTGTGTGTGTGTGTGTGTGTGTGTGTATGTGTATGTGTATGTGTGTGTGTGTGTGTTTGTGTGTGACACTGAACTGGAAAAAGGTCTGGGTGGGGTGGGGGGTTGTTATAAAGTAGAGATGGTATATGATCAGTCATTTCAATGGGGGGCTGGGGTTGGTGGAGGACTGCTGGAGCCAGGTGGTGTAACCAGAGCACCCCTCACAGAGCACCCACACACAGAAACCCCCAGCATGGCCTTGGGACTGTCCGCTAGCCCACTGCCTGCTGCCCCCCACCCCGCAAATCTATCACTGAAACACAATAGGCTTGCATTCTCAATCACATTTTTATCCCCTCTCTCTCTCTCTCTCTCTCTCTCTCTCTCTCTCTCTCTCTCTCTCTCTCTCTCTCTCTCTCTCTCTCTCTCTCTCTCTCTCTCTCTCTCTCTCTCTCTCTCTCTCTCTCTCTCTCTCCCTCTCCCTCTCTCTCGTTTTGTGGCCCGTCCAAAGAAGACATGAGGCCCAGTCCTCATGACATGATTACTTCTAGCTATGACAATGCATGTACACGTGCATTCAACAATTTGACTAGACAGACACGCATTGCCCTGGAGATCTGCTCTATAATGTATTCTACATATTTAAATAAATTATATACTTTTTATGGATTTCCCAGTAGGAGTGTCCTAACCATGGCAGTGTTAATGCCATGACATGACAGAACCTAAACAAGGACAAAGCAATTATGTAAGCATCCTAGCTTGCTTTTTTATTCCTACATGACTCAGGATTGAATGTGACCCGGGACAAGAAATCGTACTCTCCCCCGATTTCCCCGACCCCATGGATCAGGGAGGGGGTAGGGGGGAGGCTAGTTGGGACTTTTTCTACCCCCCTCCACTCCTTTGTATGTCATCCTTGATATGAAACTAATATCCAGGGGTCTCAGAGTGGAATCTAGCTGGCCTCCTGGTCCCTGGTGAGTAACAGCGTGGTGTAAATGATACCCGAGGAGGCCTCAAGTCCAAAGCCACCAGGGCAGTCTGTCTGTCTGTCTGTCTGTCTGTCTGTCTGTCTGTCTGTCTGTCTGTCTGTCTGTCTGTCTGTCTGTCTGTCTGTCTGTCTGTCTGTCTGTCTGTCTGTCTGTCTGTCTGTCTGTCTGTCTGTCTGTCTGTCTGTCTGTCTGTCTGTCTGTCTGTCTGTCTGTCTGTCTGTCTGTCTGTCTGTCTGTCTGTCTGTCTGTCTGTCTGTCTGTCTGTCTGTCTGTCTGTGCTCCACAACCACTGATCCGGATGTTTTTGGAGATGTGCTTTATTTTCCGTGCTGCACTTATTTCCTTGCCTTCATTAATACAAATAAAGTAAAAATGAAATATAGCTACAATGTGTGATGGTATATTTGTGTGTGGTGGTTATTTTTCAATAGTAAATACACTTTAATAAAGTGGCCAGATCTGACGACCCATATCGGGTATTAACATTGTATTTCTATGTAATTTTCAAAATTTGACGGATGAGATAAAAATAGGATAAGGGTATAAATGTATTAACAGACACTAGCACCAACATAGTTTGGTTACGGTTAATTTGCCATTTCTATGAATAACAAGTATTATTGCTGATACGTGCCGAGAGTGGCTCCTTCAACATCAACGTTGAGTAAATATAACTGCGATTCGCATGTCATAACAATAACACCCATGGATTTCCCAGACTTCTTTAATCCTCTGACTGCCGACAGGCCTTCGCTGTCCTGGGAGACGTTTGTGTTGTTTCTGCCTCCTGACGCTGCAGTTGAATTCACAAATCCTCACTTGTCAGTCACCCAAACTTTCCCCCGTCACGACTTGTTCATCGAGGTGTATTTACCTCAATGAACAAGTAATAATCGTCAGATCTAGTTAATCTCTCAGAAACATGCAACCCACCACCAGCTGTTGTTAAAAGCGCCTGTTGATAACGGACACATGGGGGTTATACTGCTGGAGAATTGATGTGACCCAGACTAAACACACACACACACACACCACACACGCATATTATCCATTGTCTCACTCTATCCCTGTCACTTAAATACTGTCATTCACATAGACAGTCACACATGCGCACACACACACACACATGCGCGCACACACACACACACACACACACACACACACACACACACACACACACACACACACACACACACACACACACACACACACACACACACACACACACACACACACACACACACACACAAGAATGTGTGCCCACAAAGCACGCAAACACATACACACTCCTCGATTTATAGCGGTGTTTATACAAAGTTCACACAGACTTTAATGTGGAGCGGGCCTCCTAGTTTCGAGTTCTGATGAGTGTGAGTGCGGGCCGGGGGGGCTCCTGGTGCGGCCGCCTGGGTGTTTCTCCCACAGAACAGGAGTAACATTGTCAGAGCGGCGGCTGGTTCACGCCGTCGGGCCGGTTCCCTGGCAGAAACGCCCCCCCCCCCCCCCGCTCACCGCACTCACTGCCTTCAGGAAGCCTCGAGCGGGTGGTTTTCTTTGAAGTCGGTCCATCCGCGCTACCTCGCGGGGTATTTACTCTGTATTGATTCGCCGGGGCTGGGGATTGGAGCGCACTGAAGGAAAACACGGTTCAAAGGGTCCCTACTGTACGGCCGGGCCGCTCCGGACCCACCCCCGTGTTAGGGGGCCTGCGGTGACTGGCAGGGTGTCCGCAGGCCTCAGAGCAGGGTTTTGAAAGTTTGAAAGAAATGAGCTTGAAGGCTGTGAAGATAGAGATCTGACCGAGATAGTGGGAAGAGATCACAGTGGCAGTCTACGCTCTTACTCGTCCCTTCAAGCTTCAGCAAACACAGAAATAACTTGTCTTCTTTTACAACCACAAAAAATGATTGATAGTCATCGTACAAATTAATTAAATACAGTGATTTTAGGAGGCACACAAACAGAAAGGAAATACTTTGACAGACATGAATATCAGTGCTTTGAGTTCGACCAGCTTCAGAGACATTCAACTAGAGTGACTGGGTGGAATAAGTCAAATATGCCAAAATTAGAGGATGCTCGTCAGGATCTACTATAACCCCATCACGGATGTGCTACGTATGACAGAGGGTGTTGGGGCCATTCTGTCAAATTAAAGACACTACTTGTGTTTCACTGGTTATGTGCAACTATAACAAATGCAAGGCAACTGAGGATATTTAATTAAATGTGGCATGATGGGGAGTTTTTTTCATTCCTTGCTAGATTAGCTGCCATGGTACACACAGCTTGATACACACAGCTGAGTGGAAAAAACAATTTGCGGAAACAGTTACTGGACTTAAAACGTTATTGTAAATTGAGACTGGTGGACTGCCGCATTGCCAGAAAATAAACGCAGGGCATTGCCGATGGGAACTACCCTATTTTTAATAACCTGCTCAGGGCACTATGCAGGTAGTTATAACTCAACCGGAATGCAAGGACCGGGGTGCTGAAAGCATGTCCCTGAACTCATCTCCAAGACCCCCTCTGTGTCTGTCCCGCATTTAGCCACACAATGTTCCCAAAAAGAAGGGTACACAACGCACATTTCAAAAGGACAAGTTGCATAGTTGGTTTTGAGGAGTTCTCTTTGAAATAGAATGATACAATAAGTACCAATTAAGGAGACGGTATTTGTTGAGTGACAAGTGATTAGGTTGATGAGAGGGAGGTTGAGTTAAAAAAGCATGCTACTGAAATAACTGCAGCCAATCAAAGAACAGATAACACTTTGAAGGTCTGCCAGAAGAGGCTGGGCACTATTACTGGTTAAGGATGTGGTGACATGTGATAACACGTTTCCTTACCCTCAACACATGATCCTTGCATTTTTATTGCAACAGGCCAACGCCCATTTCTGCGTGTTATAATCCCACTCTATAAGGGAGAAGTTGTTAATGACTAGCTGTTCTTGATAACTTTACGCATCAAAGAATGCCAGTAACCGTCACAGCATAGCAACATTATCTGCCGCCAGAGTTTGTGCTCGAGTGTTTTTGTGCCTTGAAAAAAAGCAGCGTCTTGCATCACCAGATCATTCTCATATGGGTGGTCCTCCATAACCAGGGAGCTAGCACCAGGCTTCATGAGACACCCAAGGGTTGGCCCCAGCAGACTCCCCTCTTAATTGATCTCCAAAGGGCAACATCAACAATCTTTGCTAATCTCTAAAATGGAGTGTTTGGCAGTGACCCACAGCATTGCAGCAATCTCAACTCTCTCCCTCTCTCTTTGTCTAGAAACACTTAATCACAGGATAAGCAGTTCCATGTCATTGATTACCTAATCTCTGAGAATGACTTTATCCCCCAAAGTGCATTAAACTAACTGTTTATCAGATGGGGCCAAAATAGCAGTCACTGGCCATCTGGAAAGGAAGTATTTCACTCTGAAATAATTTAACTCCAGCTAATATTCAGAGCAATATAGCTTCACGTTTGAAAAATGGTGGGAAACGTGTAGGGTTTTCGTGCATTGAACTTTAGCTGACAGCATAGTCATCAGTTACCCATTTTGTCAAATTGACGAGATTTTTCAAAGTGTGTAAACAAAACCCCCGGCCGACCAAGGTGCTTGGCAAGAAATCACACCAGGTCTGCATGAAACAGACCACTGTTTACAGAGATCAACACAAAGTTCAGAGCTCCACTACTGAGAACTAAAACAGAGTGGCTTAATTGTGTACACACACACATACAGTGATTGACACCAGCCAAAACTCCCTCTATATCACCATCAACCTCTTTGAAGAGAGACTGATCCTGACCCAAAATGACCATTCCAGGACAAGCCCATGTTCAAAGCAACACAGTTCATACTTAATCTGAGAACCAACATTGATGTCCATTAATATCATAAGTAACGATAAATCAATAACAAATCAACAAACCACAATTAAATCAGAAATCATCTCTACAAAATATGATTTGTATAGTCCTACAATCATTTGTATATATGTTTGGTAAAACTAACTGAATCTAAAAATAATCATGCAGTGCACCTTGAACACACTGTCAAAGTCTGAGGTACTCAGGTGTCATTACACTGCAACACACTCAACCCATCGTTTGCAGAAAATGCTGCTGCCCATCGACGTTGTGTATAATCAAGTTCTTCTTTTTATCCTAGGATAGATTGTCTCACGATAATTAACAGCTACAAGGTGGGACATCTGTTCTATTGCGGAGCGACCTAGCCAGCTCTGTGAACTAGATCACTGCAAACTGTACAACCCTGCAACACTCAATTATCCCCAGCCATTATCGACACAAAACCTTGGCCCTTTTTGGTCTCTCGTAGGGCCTGCCTTCAACTGCCACTTGCAGTTTGAATTGACATGCCTCATTGCAATGACCTCTTCCCCCTCCCCTCTCAAACAAACATATCGAGTGGTGCGGCTGCACCTCTAATATATGTTTACCACTTGGCTATCTGTTGCGCTTCTCTCTGTCGGGGCATGTAGCGTCAGACATGGGGATACTTAAGACGGGACCAATATGTATGTGGCAGCAATGCAAGGATGACTGTAGTAACTATCCACACTGAAAGATATATACACCCCACCCCCTGAATTCTGACTTCATGAGAATGCAGTTTAACCTAAGTGGCATGCAAAAGAAGGTATTTTTTATTTATGACTTTAGGAATTGACATGGGAAAAGCCAGTGTGCATATATAAATGCATAATTATAACGTGTCACATATTTATGACAGTCTTGATGTGTGTGTGTGTGTGTGTGTATGTGTGGTCTTGGAATTTATAGCTATTGTATGCATGGTTGGCTCATTTGGTTGTGGGAGATAACATCAAAGATTGCAGCACAACATAATCTATCCAAAGGAAATACGGGCCCGACAGTTGTTCCAGAATCAGGTTCCAGCTCAAGCAGCATGGCAGAACCAAATCCTGAACCCAGAATTGTACTGGCTTCCAAAATAGATATAGGAGCAATTGTGTCCAAAATGAATCACTTTCTCTTATGATGTTGGGGCACATAACCACAAAACCATAATTTCCATGGAGGAGGACAATAGGGAATCATGTGGGTAGCTGACCCATGCTGAATTGCTGTCATTTATTTTTATAACATCTATTCAAACTAAAGATGTGAGCTCCACGCCACACAAGATTTGGCATAAAGTGCACAACCATACACCTCAAATATAGTCTGAATCAGACCCTACAGGGTTGATTGAAATGAGAAATGCTTCCAAGCCACCATAGCTTTAAATGATGTAGCCTATTGTCTCCCGGTGTCTCAGATTTGAAACAATAAGTCACACACATATTCTCAAAATATGACTTTATCTAGCTTTTAATTATTACAGCCTATAATATTTGTTGGCCACATAACATCTTTGATAAAGTGAACTATCAAAATGCAAATTGTTGATCCAGGCATGACCAGGTTGATAATAGTTTTTATCTTGAAAAAATAAATAATGATATTGGATATTTATGTTAGTAGCTATATCCTTTGGAGAGGATCCAATAAAGATTCCTATATTGCTAAGTTTATCAAGATGTATATTTTGTATAGCAAAACTACAGGAAACCAAAGTGGGTCTCCAAAATAATGGTCTAGAATGGATGATGAAAGACTTTGCATTGACCTGGCATTGAGTTATTGGATATATTTGTTGTATATTGATTAGGCTGCAATGCAGTGTAAAAAACCATCACTGTAAAATCAGTAATAGGCCTTGACAGTTCGATCGTTGGGTTCATTCTGGGTCCTTACTAAATCAAATACAAAGCGCTTGACAAAAAAATGCATCTGATGCTTTTATTAACTTATTTTGTGACCCTGTATGTGGTTCGAGCATAGAGCATGAGGTTAAAGCATAGAAAGAAACAACATTATTCAGCATTACCCACTATTGTGCACGTGATACACACGTTATGCTCACCTGTGCCAGGTGACTCTGGTACCCGGCTCAGAGGACCAATTTGGCCCAGTTGAAACGCAGTCCTTACTTCATGGCAGCTGTACGCCAACACGTCGACCACATTCACCGCAAATAAAGTTGCTGAAAAAATCCATAAGTATCCGCAGAAGTTTACGCGTGGGCATGTTCCTCGGGACATTGCCGCATCTCACTCCAGGTGTCCTTGCGATAACTTGCTGTGGCTGGACTGGAAATTGCGCGGCGGACGGTTGTGGAGTCAGGGGCAGTGAAGTAGCTACGATGAAGCAACGGTAAGAGAAACATCTGACAAACGGTTCTCGTCCTTTTACATTATTGTTTGAGATGAGAGTCAGCAGCAGCAGCAGCCCCCGCAGTTTGAAGGTGTTCTCCTAACGAGAGGAAGAGCAGTGTGGGTTCAACCGTCCCACGCTCAGGGCTTGCAGTGGCGGCTGAGGGAGAGCATGCTGTTTCCAAACCATTGCCCACGCCCCCTCCCTCTGTGTAGGTTTAAGATGATTGACACCGCTGATGTACATTGATGAAGGAAAAAGGCGGGAGTCTGATTGTGCAATTAGCTATGCTAATTTTGTTATTCTGCCACACATTAACTATCATGAACTAATTTTGATTTTACTCATTTAACATTAAATATCGATGAACAGACTTAAAGTTGATAATTGGCATCCTGGATATCCCTTCATTAAAATAGATTTCAAATATAATTTCCTGCCGATAAGTTACAATTGCATGATAATAGTATTCATAACTCTTTCAGACTCCACATGTTTGGGTTCACACTGCGTTTTTGCATGGATCCTGTCTGCGAGGCGACGGAGAGGTTCAGCTCGTTTAATACACATTGCTGCCATCTTGTGGCAAGTACAACGATATAGAAGCTGGTTTTGTACGTTTGGCTGGTTCTGCCGTTTTTAAGCAAGTAAGTTACGCAGTTAAACTGCACTTAAAATATGAGTTGTAATGTTGTTGTTCTATAAGGTTAAATGCAGCAGGAAAACAGCCAGGAGGTCTGGAACGCAGAGCGTATAACAAGACGTTATGAATTGAAATCATCAATCCAGGGATTGATCGATTGACTGAGAAATGTATTTAAATATTTCATAACAATGCAATGGTTTTTCTGACCTGGGTATAATTGGGTGCACTTACAGGTCCATACCACAGGTAGGCGCTGCTGTACACTGAACGATGAAAACTAGTTATTGGTTAAGGACGTGATGTTGTCTGCTGGGTTCTTTAAAGGTCCCAATGGCATGAAAATCTCAATTGATGAGGTTTTCCAACATTATTATGAGTTCCCCTAGCCTGCCTATCGTCCCCCAGTGGCTAAAACTTGCGTTCGATGTGAAACGAGCACTAGGTATCCTGCTCGCCTTTAAAAAATGAAAGCTCAGGCGTGCTGATTTGGAATGTGGCCCCATATGTCGTCATAAGGGGCTAATTTACCTCCCCATTCTCTGCCTTGCCTGCCCAGGGAATTTGGCCCGCCAATGAGACAATGAGCTACGACCGTGCGAGCGCCAAATGTGTGTGTGTGTGTGTGTGTGTGTGTGTGTGTGTGTGTGTGTGTGTGTGTGTGTGTGTGTGTGTGTGTGTGTGTGTGTGTGTGTGTGTGTGTGTGTGTGTGTGTGTGTGTGTGTGTGTGTGTGTGTGTGTCTGCAAACACCTGTTTGCAGAATCCCATTTACAAGGTTTCAAAACCGGGAAACAATGAAATACACTGTTAGAACAGTGCCAGATTTGAAACACTGCAAATGCGCTGGTGATATTGTTTGAACTTTGAAAACATGTTTGTGAAAAAAAAAATACTTTGAAAATGTGTTGGCGAAAATGATGAAGAAGATAAAATAGAACACAAAATCATGTTTACAGATGTTTGAATCTTTGTTTGAATTTTTTTCAGGTTATAATCTCTTTTTTCAGTGTTGCAAAACCTTTTTTACAAGGTGTTGAGTTTTCAAACCCAGACTTACAAGCCTTTGAAACTTTTTTTTCAGGTTTGAATTATGGCAGGAAACTGGCTCCATACTCAGGGTCACACCCCCAGCCTCCTCTTTGACCCGCCTCACTCCTCCTCATTTGCATTAAAACTACAGACACCGAAACAGCGCATTTGGGGAAAGCTCAATGTGCGACTGGCTCGTAGTGGCTGTAACTCTGCTCCACGGCTGAATTTTGGGAATGTTTTCAAATACTGTGTTAGGGGCCCACTAATGTCTATATTAAAGCATCCATAAAGTAGCATGCCATGGGACCTTTAAAGCATGAATGCAACCCTGGAAATTGCTCAAACAGAGATATTTACGTCACAGAATACGTTTATTGTGTTCCTAAACACAGGTGTGTTCATAGATTTAAAAAATGACTGTTTAGATGCACTCATGAATCTGGGTCTGCAGTGGAATCCTTTCTGAACAAACCACTATTAAACTATATCAAATTACACACTACATGCAGGAAGTGAACCAAAAGTCCCCCACACATATGGATGCTGCCACTCACGGTGAAGAAACATATAGGAAAACCCATTTCCATTTAGCAAAAAACAATCATATTCCTAAAAATTGCAATGAGGCAATATATCAACAGCCATGGGCAAACACTATACCGACAAGACAGCAGAAGGCAATCTTTTGTTTCTAGGATCGTTTTTGTGATCTTTGCAATTTTACCATTCTTAACCCATGAAAGCACAGTAAAATGTAGCATTTGGAGTATATTGGAGCATTTACATCTATATACCAAATGTTGTATAACAGCTGGTCCTCCAACAACTTCAGGACTGTGTGGAGACCCCAGACCCAAGACACAGTCCAGCTAAATACAGAGAGGGCTTAGAGATGAACCACCAAGAGGTACTAATCTCTAGTTCTCTAGGCTAATCGAGTAGTTACCTGCTGCTTCATACCGGCACACAAACCAAATGTGTGTTAGAGATGGATGCGCTGTGTCTGTGTGTATTTAAAGATGTGTGTGTGTGTGTGTGTGTGTGTGTGTGTGTGTGTGTGTGTGTGTGTGTGTGTGTGTGTGTGTGTGTGTGTGTGTGTGTGTGTGTGTGTGTGTGTGTGTGTGTGAGAGAGTACAGGACAGTAATCCTCTTTAGTTATTTAATGATTGATTAATTGATGACAGCCGTTACTCAGCTCCAGGTCTGTTTCCTGGTTTGATCCGTTGTGTGTCTGACAGCGTGGATACCCTTCAAAAGATCAAAACTCAGAAAAGTGTTTAGAAGTTTTCTTCTCCTTCAAACTAAAAGTGTTTCCTTCGCTTCTTTTTATCCAGTTTTATTTTGATACTTTGAGAGTCCAAGGATTTCACCACAGATGATAAAATGTTCAGCAGTACTTTATACCCTTGAAGTAATACTCATACGGTATCTACTGGTTTATAGCTTTATTCGCTTTTTTATTGACTTATTTGAACTGTTTCTTATTTAACAGTGATCTAATCTCATCACTTCATCAGTTATGGTTCTTTGCCGTGAGGAGACCTTTGGTACATAAATGATGTAGACTTAGTTAGCTATTGTTTAAATTCTCCTTCCTCAATTGATCTGTCTTCACTGAGGAGCCCAGCAGATCAATCTTTACTCCCAGAAATGTTAGAACCGTGCTGTGTGCTAATGTTCTCTTTCGGTTCTAAACACACGATTTATATTTAGACTTACACATATAGTGTTTTTAACATGAGGTTTAGTCTGTACTGCAGAATGGTCAGCTTGGTTGTGTTGTGGACTTTATGATGGAGTTTTATTGGGAACATTATTTAATGATTGATGGTTTATGACTGTTGGTTATAACTATTAGTACACTGATCGGTAAACTCTTTAAACCAAAACAATCTATTTGTCCTGTGGATGGAGTTCAAAAGGAAAATAAATAATAGTCCTTAAATTGAATGTGCGAGTTAAAAGCATAGATAGTGATAGAGTGTGAGGGATCTAGACATAGAGAGTGATAGAGTGTGTGTATGTAAGACAGGAGGAGGAAGGAAGTCTTCACTGCAGCAATTTCATGTTCGGTACTCAAACAGAATCCACAGAAACAATATGAAGTTGTGTTTTTGTCCAGGTCTCCAGTCTACTACGGATGAGGAGAGGGAGGAGGGGGGTCCTGCCTCCAAAACCACTCTGTCTGGGGAACATGGCCGCCAGAAGAGAGCTGAGAAGAAAAGGATCTCTCACTGTCTGTGATTGGTGTCCATCTCAGAGCTCAGCAGTGATATATCATGACTCCATTATTAGTAAAAGAGTAAAAGCTTCATGCGTGTTGTGTTGAAGCCCAGAGCAGCAGGAAAGAGCAGACTCCCCTGGACCTAGCTGTGTCTCCATGAAGAGCGAGCACTCTATTCCTCAACCTCCTGACTTTAAAGATGGATTCCCCTCCAGAGAGGAGAGGTAGGAGTTTTAAACAGGCGATCAAGCAGACCAACTGCTTGTTACGGACCGATATTTACAAGTCAGGAAATATTTCGAATTAAAAAGATTCATTGGGTGTTCTCCACAGGCAACACCAGGAAAGGTCAAAGGTTACCAGTGCTCATCCTGAACAGCAGCATCAAGCAGAGCTGAAGGTTTGTAAATGGCCAACAAGACATTTGACTTCAGCTCTACATAGAGACCTATTATTGAAAGGGGCCCCTCAGAGGACACTAATAGTATTACCATAAGTAAGTAATAATATATATCAATCAATAAATGAGGGAGACAAGTGGATGAACAGAGAAGTCTGTTTACTGAGGAAGTTTGCAGCAGCAAGTCTTATACTCATTTTTTCTACTTAAAGGGACACTGTGTAATATTTTAAGTCATTTATTACCTCAAATCAACGTATTCATTCATAAATAAGTCCTCATTGGTGTAAAATGATCTCTGCCAAAAATCTCACTTATCCTCCTGAGCGAAGAATAATTAATATGTAGTTACATAGGACGGGTAAGCTTCATGGAGGCTTCCATGTTCTTCCGGTCTATGAACTGCCGATAGGGACAAAAAGCACTACGTGGTACAGGAAATGCAAACACGTTTTCACTCTGAGCCAGCGTGAATGATGATTGAAATAATTCATTATCTTGCTCGAGGAGTAATTACTCATGCATCATTAGCTTACACTAATGATTCAATGCAGTTTGAAATTTATTTGAAATAACGAACCTCATCACTCGAATGACTCGATGAGGTAGTATAGGATGTCATGACACAGCTTCTTGGCACATACTGCCCACCGTAGTTTTTGAACAAGCGAGCACTATTAGTTTGAATGCAATATACAATTGTACCACTAGATGGGAGTAATTTTTACACAGTGTCCCTTTAACTACGATGCAGCCAGGAAAGATCTGTGAATACTGAAACCTAGTGGTGAAAAGTAAAAGCAGGGTATGAAGACGGTCTTTGTATTTTCTGTGACCATTTACTGAGGTGCTAGAGCCAGCGGGGTGTTTGACAAACAACAACATATTGAAACATATTGACCACCTTCATTTCAATGAATTCCTCAAAACAGATTTTGAGGAAAGCCTTTTTGCCAGAAAAAAACCTGAAATGAGAGATGGCACTCATACAACAATGGTGAATGACATCAGGCTAAGTATTGGGTAATTAGCAATAGGCTACACTAGAGCAATCAAACTACGGGTGGTCAAATGGGTTTTCCAGGCTTGCGGGTATAGGTTGGAGGCCCAATATAATTGTACATTGTAACTTAAAGACTGTTTAACATTCTTTAACCATCAGGTTAAAGAAGGTTAAACATTATACTGCAGATCAACAGAAGCATCAGGCATCTGCTGAAGGAAGCTTGAATGTCCATGTAACCCAGTTGAAATTCGGGTTATGGTTATTCATAAGAATAAACAGCATATATAATAGTTTATTATTTTTCATAATGTTTTGTTGACGTTTGTTTGACGTTTGTTTAATGGTTGCAAACTTTGTAAATGTTATTTCTTCGATGTTTTGTAAATGTTGTATCCTTTGCTTAATTGAACTGTGATATGGCCACCCAGCCAGGAGGGGGCACGATGAGGTGTTTGCGGGTGAATGTGGAGAAGGCGGGAAAGTAGAGGAAAGGGAAGACGTGCAGGAGTTGGGAGAGAAAAAAAAGACGTGAGACGGAGTACAGTCTTGTTGAAGCCTGATGACATACCAACAACCCTTAAGATTCAAGATTGTGTCTGGTAAATTAAAGCAAAGTTCAACACGAACTTTACTGAAACCGCCTTCGGACCAGTGCACATTAACGACCCGGTCAGTTAATTAGCATAAGATGCTGAACAGTAGTGGCCTGCTAGCGCAGCCGCGACTTTCCGTCTCGTAAACGGTCGTTGCCATTTGAAACGGTCGATGCCATTTCCGAACATTTCCGATTGCGTCCGCTCTCCGATCTTGAATTCCGAATGCTTCGTGAAACGGTCGATGCAATTTCCGACCATGTCCGATTGCGTCCGCTCTTGGAGTCAGTTAAAAACAGCACAGGGTGGAATGTTTTTTTCCGCTCAGTTGCCGTGAGTAATTATGAAACTATCTATGCCAGTCATACATAATGATTGATTGAATAGAGGAGACCTGGGACAGTTGCAACACTTTTTGCTACAATGGCTCTTTTGCTTAGCAACCATTTGAATTTAAGGGATGATATTTGAATAAAATAAACTTACATCTGTCAGCTATTCATCAATACAATTTAAGGATGATTACCTTAAGTACATTATTCACAGTTGGCCTTTGAATGTAAGATGCCAACAGCAACTGTCCCCGTAAAGACACCCATGATAAAGACTGATATGCTCGGATATAAATAACAATAATCGGGTTAAATAACTTCACATGGTGTGTCTGGTGTGTTTCCAGCATTCGTAGTGTTGATCAGCAGAGAAATAGTCCGCCAAGACGTTGAGGTTGCTTAGCAACCAGAGACTCTGTCCATGCAAGTGAACGGAGCGTTCCCTCTTCGTCATAACTATCAAACCAAACATCCTTCACATTCACCGAGCGAACATTATGAAAGTAAAATGCACATTTCTCGTTAAAAATGTTTCCATAAAAGCATTTAATGGCGTAACTATGTTACTATTTCCACACAGAATAAAGAAAGATGTCGGCCGTATGCTTCTGTCCAAGCTCACTACTCTCTGCCAGTGACGTCGGGTCAAGCTCAACGCTGATTGGGCAACGCGGCTAATCAATTCAAGATCGGAGAGCGGACGCAATCGGAAATGTTCGGAAATGGCATCGACCGTTTCAAATGGCAACGACCGTTTACGAGACGGAAAGTCGCAGCGCAGCCATCGACGCTATTACAGGGATTTTCCTGTGGACTGCCGCACCAGATAGCGGGTGTGACCACGAGGGTTGGCTCAACTTCCTCTGGCGAAGAGGAATCGAGCGACAAGCCAGTGAGGAGCGCCTTTGTCCTCTCCACGGTCTTTCGCGGACTTTCCCCATACTTTCGAAGTCTTTCCACGGACCTTCAAGGACGCCCGTTGCCGTTCACCTGGACGCGTGAGTACCGTGTTCTTTGGCTCGGAGGAGCTAAGAGGACTACTATTCATCAACAGGCCTGCAACGGTTTTTTTTGTGTACAGGATTGTTTTATTTTATTTTGTTTTATATATTATGCCGTCTTAGTTGAGTAATGTTATTACTTATAGCCTGTATTGTGATATGGTATCTGCAGTGGTGTAGTCTATTTTATTGTAGTGGGTATACTGTCAGTGGCGATTCTAGAAAATTGTACATGGGGTGGCAGAAGGGTGGCAAGTTAAATTCAAGGGTGGCAAATCACACACACCAAGTCAAGTCAAGTCTTTTTATTGTTGGAAACACACATGCCTAGTGTCTATATGTATTTATTTATACCAATCGCTAATGAAAACAGTTAACATATTGTGTCTATCTTTCTGTTTGTCTATATTCTAAGTTTTGTGTGTCTGTCTGTGTGTCTGTCTGTCAGTCTTGCGTCTATCTACCCGTCCATCTCTACACAAAAGACTTAGGCCCCGTTCACACGAAGCCGAAACGGGCGCAACCGTTACGGTTTCGATCTATCCGGTTTAGAAGTATCTCCGTAAAGACGAAGCCAAGCGAAACCGGGTAGATCTGTAGAAACGCCCTGTGGTACACATTCCAGGCCCATAAGGGGCGCTGCTTCTGGTACAGAAATCCAGAAGAAATAAAAAAAGAAGCAGAGGCGAGCATGCGCATAAAGGCTGCCCTTATGCGCATGCTCGCATGTGATTTCTGAGACTCCGCGGGCTTAAGAGCCATTGGCTAGGAGGTCGAGGGGTGGGGCGATGACGTCATGGTTTGCGGTTTCAGTCGGTTTCAGGCGTACACACGAATCCAAAACGAAACCGGGTAGATTTGAAACCACCTCTGAGGGTGGTTTCAGAAATTTGCGGTTTCGGTCAGCGGATTCGCCGGCTTCGTGTGTACGGAAGGCCGAACCGTACAAGACCTTTGCGGTTTCGCCATGAAATTGGCTTTGTGTGAACGGGGCCTTAATGATTCAGGCCCCGTCCACACGAAGCCGATTTCATGGCGAAACCGCAAAGGTCTTGTACGGTTCGGCCTTCCGTCCACACGAAGCCGGCGAATCCGCTGACCGAAACCGCAAACTTCTGAAACCACCCTCGGAGGTGGTTTCAAATCTATCCGGTTTTGTTTTGGTTTCGTGTGGACGCCTGAAACCGACTGAAACCGCAAACCATGACGTCATCGCCCCACCCCTCGACCTCCTAGCCAATGGCTCTTAAGCCCGCGGAGTCTCAGAAATCACAACAAAAAAGATGATGGCGGACTACAAGCTTGTAATCGTTCTGCAGCATATCATGTCCCTGTTTGGGTTGCTAAGCCATTATTTATTGAGAATCTAGTTCGCCATCGTAGAAGAGCTGTTTGTTTGTGTTGTTAGTGGTTCGGGGGGCAGCCTTTATGCGCATGCTCGCCTCTTCTTCTTCTGGATTTGTGTACCAGAAGCAGCGCCCCTTATGGGCCTGGAATGTTTACTACAGCGTTTCTACAGATCTATCCGATTTCGCTTGGCTTCGTCTTTTACGGAGATACTTAGAAACCGGATAGATCGAAACCGTAACGGTTTCGCCCGTTTCGGCTTCGTGTGGACGGGGCCTCAGTGTGGTTCCCTTCGGATGATCCGCCCATCATCCGAGCACATCGGGAAACAGCCACTGAAAAGCCAATTTAATACTTATTTTCTCTCCCTTTGATTAAGATTAAATCAATTAAATATTTGATTCATTTACATCACCTCGTTGTGATGGGTTGTCATTGTTAATATTCATAAGCAGAGGTGGGTAGGAACGCGCTACATTTACTCCGTTACAAATACTTGAGTAACTTTTTGGATCAATTGTAATTTTAGGAGTAGTTTTATTGCAACATACTTTTACTTTTACTTGAGTAAATATTTGAAGAAAGAACGGTACTTTTACGCCGTTCCATTTGGCTACGTGACGGTCGTTACTTTGTTTGTTTAAATCTTTTCTTTTATTACATGCAAGATCCATTTTTATCACGTGAATATTCCTTAGCCCAAGTGAAGGAGTTCAAGTACCTCGGGGTCTTGTTCGCGAGTGAGGGTACTATGGAGCGTGAGATTGGCCGGAGAATCGGAGCAGCGGGGGCGGTATTGCGTTCGCTTTACCGCACCGTTGTTACGAAAAGAGAGCTGAGTCGCAAGGCAAAGCTCTCGATCTACCGGTCGATCTTCGTTCCTATCCTCACCTATGGTCATGAGTAGGGGTGCAACGGATCAAAAAACTCACGGTTCGGATCGTTCCTCGGATCAGAGTCACGGATCGGATAATTTTTCGGATCAGCAAAAAAAAAAAAAAAAATAGCGTTTGTGATTGCTTTAGCCAGGTCTGATTGTGGAGGAAGGGGCTGCTTAAATGCCGCGGTTGTTGAGCCGCTTTCGGTTTCACTCCTGTCAGTGAAACACCGGGGTGATGTCGCTGTAAATGCGTGGCCATGCTCGATTTTTTTTTTCTTTATGTTAGCAATCGCTATGTCAGCTAAGTGTTACGTCTGTGTGGTAACCTAGGCGACAGGTTTGTGTGGCAGCGTGAGTATATGGAAACAGACGTAGCACTGGAAGCAGCAGTTATCGTTACAGTAGCCACCGAAGTCTAGCCTACTTTTATTTTCCATGCCCACTGTTCTTCATGTTGTACGCTGAGGACAATAAATCACAACGAGCCATAGGACTGTTTGCTTATTGAAAAGGGAACTGTTGCAGACTTTTACCCAGAGCGTGTTAAGTAGCTCTGTCCCTGGAACTAGCAGGAATGGTTACGGCGGCTGTGTGTGGACTGAACATGCGCACAATTTTTTTTTTTCATAAATCAATCCGCGGATCATGCGTGTGCCGAACCGAAATAGATGATCCGAACGGATCACGGATCAATGATGATCCGTTGCACCCCTAGTCATGAGGGTTGGGTGATGACCGAAAGGACGAGATCGCGGGTACAAGCGGCCGAGAGGCAATTGAATAACGCCTGCACACACACACAGGCACGCACGCACACGCAGAGTGGTAATCGGGAGAGTTGGGAGAATCCCCTGTGGCCCGTTAACCAGAGCTCCTATAGCTATAGCTATAGCTATAGCTCTGCCGTAAACGTTTCGGGGGGCGCAGGTTCAACGTCGCAACCAATTCGCTTTTGTCTAGAGGGGAGTAACTGAGCGCCCCCTCCCGAAGTGGCACAGCCCAGGTCGGCCTTGAACTGCGATTGGTCAGAAAGACGTAACAGCTAATGACAACATTGAACTCTCATGCAGGCTCGAACAGTCACACACACACACACACACACACACACACACACACACACACACACACACACACACACACACACACACACACACACACACACACACACACACACACACACACACACACACACACACACACTTTATTTTTAAAACTCTTATTTATTTTATTTAAAAGGATGTTATTTACATTATCTTTATTTGAACATTGCTGTTTTATATTTTGTTGGTGTCTATTTTGTACCGTTTGTGTTGTTCTGTTTATTTAGAAAATAAATCGGAGAAACTCAGTACTTGAGTAGTCTTTTCACTGCATACTTTTTTACTCTTACTTGAGTAATTATTTTTACGAGTACTTTTACTTCTACTTGAGTAATTATAATCTTAAAGTAACAGTACTTTTACTTGAGTACATTTTTTAGCTACTCTGCCCACCACTGTTCATAGGCCCCGTCCACACAAAGCCGATTTCATGGCGAAACCGCAAAGGTCTTGTACGGTTCGGCCTTCCGTCCACACGAAGCCGGCGAATCCGCTGACCGAAACCGCAAACTTCGTTTTGGTTTCGTGTGGACGCCTGAAACCGACTGAAACCGCAAACCATGACGTCATCGCCCCACCCCTCGACCTCCTAGCCAATGGCTCTTAAGCCCGCGGAGGCTCAGAAATCACAACAAAAAAGATGATTGCGGACTACAAGCTTGTAATCGTTCTGCAGCATATCATGTCCCTTGTTGGGTTGCTAAGCCATTATTTATTGAGAATCTAGTTCGCCATCGTAGAAGAGCTGTTTGTTTGTGTTGTTAGTGGTTCGGGGGGCAGCCTTTATGCGCAAGCTCGCCTCTTCTTCTTCTGGATTTGTGCACCAGAAGCAGCGCCCCTTATGGGCCTGGAATGTTTACTACAGCGTTTCTACAGATCTATCCGGTTTCGCTTGGCTTCGTCTTTACGGAGATGCTTCGAAACCGGATAGATCGAAACCGTAACGGTTTCGCCCGTTTCGGCTTCGTGTGGACGGGGCCTCAGAGCTACGAGGAAATGGCTTGTGGATTCTCTGCCTGTGGAGTTGCGTGTTTGGGCAGTCCCATTGTGCGCCGGCTGGACTTGATGTGGTGTCGATCGTTTGAAAAGTAATTGTGTTGTCTGTTACCTGAGAGAAGGGCAACACCTCCTGCCTTTGCACTGTGAAAGTGTGTGTGTGTGTGTGTGTGTGTGTGTGTGTGTGTGTGTGTGTGTGTGTGTGTGTGTGTGTGTGTGTGTGTGTGTGTGTGTGTGTGTGTGTGTGTGTGTGTGTGTGCGTTTGGATCTGTCCGATCTCGAAGCCCCACCCTCAATCGCAATCAGTGTGTCAATGGCGAGCACGCACTCGTCCACACACGAACACAACAGGCATGCAGATTAAGACACATGCGACCACCCATCACATTTTCTTGATTCAAGTTTCAGCTGTACTGTACCTTTTTTCATCACTGCAAGCGTACAGTTGGCTTGTCTCCAGTTCTTTGGCTTTCAAACCGTTTCTGTCTTCATTTGAATGAAGCGGCAGATGCGCACGGTGAGAAGAGAGCAAATAGGATTCATGGACTCAACCATTTTACAGGGGAGGGGGGACATAAAGATTTTAGTTCTTAAACTTAAACAAGTTACCAATGAGATCAACAGCTTCAGTAGCAAAAAATATAATAACATTCACTAAATGTATATTATTTGGAGACACTTCTAACAACCTGGGTGGCAAGTGGGGTGGCAAGCATTTTTTGGGGGGTGGCAGCTGCCACCCCTTGCCACCCCGGTAGTTTCGCCACTGTATACTGTGATGTCTAGGATGATTATTTTAATGTCCTTGGTCAGCTCTGTCATCATCAGCTGCAGCAAGAACAGTGCTGTTAAAAAGATGGAGAACCGGTTTGATGTAGGACACACTGACATACTGTTCTCCAGTCAGCACGTCTGTGAATTCCAGCAGTGGGCTGAAGGTCTTGCTTAAGGTACGGCCACACCAACCGCGTTACCCGCGTACGACGAGTATAAAATCGGCAATTTTTCCATAGGGAACCATTGGTTTACGCGTGTATGAGCTGCGTAGATTCGTTACATGCGCTAAAGCAACATTTTAGCCGCGTTAGCTGCGTATGTGCTGCGTATATATACTCACCTACGAGCATACGCGCAGAGTTAAAAAAATGTAACTTTTTACGCTCCTACGCATGACGATTAGCCGCGTTGCCCAATCAGCGTTGAGCTTGACCCGACGTCACTGGCAGAGAGGCAAACTGTCTGAAGAGGTAGTTCTCCACAAACAGAGATGGATCGCGGACTGCAAGAGATGTGCTCCCAGATGGAGATTAACATGGGTATGTGTTGAATTTCATGAAAATATCGTATAGCAGTTTGAGTTGTTAATTTATCTTTGTCTCAGTTACGTTGAGAAGCGTATTTTTTCTGAAAGTGTAAATGAATGCTAGTCTTATTTCCTTAACATACGTTAGCTTTGTTGTGTTTGACGTTTTTATTAGCTTATGATAGATACCCAGTAAAGACATTTAAATATGCTTGATTGAAAATTAAAATATAATAATCAGATATTACCTTCTCTGAAAGGTAATAGTTGGTTGTGAGTAATACGTAGGCTATTTAACAAAAGTGCGTTGAGTAGAAAAGTGCTACATAGTTCCCGTACGACCCTGGTGCTACACAAGGTGCTAAAAAGTAGCGCTTTAGCTGCTAGTTTGTAGAACAATGTTACGCCCACAGTTGTAAGATGTGTCTGCATTTGCTGCTGTAGGGTGCGTAGAAAGTTGAGGTTTGTTACAATGTAATATACATATTCACGGTACCGATGTCCTCTCCGATCCGCAGACGCACTTGACCAGCCACCAGCGGATGCGGTGGTAATCATTGGCAGTAAGTGGAAAGCTGTAGCAGCTCATGTATGTGATATAAGGATAGTGTTCCCCCACTTAAAATATCACCACTAGGTCACTACAACACTGATGCTTACTGTATGTTAGAAGGTCCACCCAGTTTGGGGATTACTGTAGAAAGGTTGCTAGATGGTGGTGACTTATCTGTGAGGCATTACTGCAGGAAGATCGTCATTTTGTTAAGTAGGCTGGGTTAACTTAGGGGTTAGTTTTGAACATGCAACTAGTCTAGTATTATTAAGTGTGACAGTCTTGAGAGTGTAGAAGAGTGTCAATTGTTGTCTTGTTTGTTTACATTCCAGATAACTGGCCCCACACCGCTGTTTTGCTCCTCATAGAGACCTGGAGGTCTCTTAAGGAGAAGTTTGAGTGTCCCACCATAAAAAAAAAACAAGCTTGGGAGATGGTTTCGGAGTGCCTCAGAAAGGAAGCAGTTAATGTGACATGGCAGTAGGGCTGGGCGATATGGGAAAAAGTTATATTTTGATTTTTCCCCCCCAAAATTTCCGATTTCGATTTTATATCACGATATGAACAAAATCACAATTTTTGTATAATTTATTTTTATTTTCTGGTAAAAAAGAAAATGTAATACACAAAAACAAATGTAATACACAAAAACAGCTTAACAAGCTCTTAGGTTTCAAAGAACAAATTCTAGCAGCTTTAAAAAACAACAACGAAAAACATGAAGTGCATTTAACTTTAAGTGCTGCAATGAAATTGTACAATACTGTTTCTCACAAGTTGCGAGCAAGGAAGACAAGTGTATCCACCATCTCAGGTTTTAAAGCTGCCCTGTGGCAGGTCACAATGTTCCCCCCTGTGCTAAATACCCTCTCGGAGGGTGTGCTGGTTGCAGGGATGCACAAATAGTGCTTTGCAAGGCCGCCAAGTCTTGGGAAGTTCCTTTCATTCCTCATCTGTGATCCTATCCAGTCGGTCCCTCTCCATGGGCTTTCTTATACGTGGATCCAACACTGCAGCTTGGAGAGCCGGATACTGCTCAAGGAACCTCTCAACCATCAGAAACAGGGAGTTCCACCTGGTTTTCACATCCAGTATCATGGTGTGCTAAAGAAGTTTGAGGTATGATAA
Source organism: Gadus chalcogrammus (assembly GCF_026213295.1). Lineage (NCBI taxonomy): Eukaryota > Metazoa > Chordata > Actinopteri > Gadiformes > Gadidae > Gadus > Gadus chalcogrammus. The sequence continues at coordinate 15,960,380 of NC_079419.1, read as the reverse complement.
GTCACACATCGTTTTTTTTTTACCTCTCAACAGTTTATGCACCTTAAAAAATAAGGTCTGCCACTGGTTATAAACATTAGACAACAGCCTCCACACTCATCAAAACCTCGCTGAACATACCCAGGCTTTCTTGGGAAAACCTGGCTCGACAGAGACGCAACTCGCAATTAGAGTTAAATGGTACCACGACGCTCACTTTAGATTAAATTAGTTGAACCAGGTTTTCCGCTTTAGGTTTAATGCGCGTTCACATAAAAGGGGCGTTTATCGCGTCATTTGACTCACCCTTATGCAAAATGAATCGAGCGAGAGCGGTGTATTTCACCCAAGGCGAGCAGTGTATTATTATGAACTCCTACAAGGAATACAGAGTTCAAATCACAGCAAAGGGGAACATGGTTGCCGATAATATGGCTAAGGTGGTGTGCAGGAAAAAAATAGCCGGCCGTGTTAATTCGTAAGTGAAAAGATTCTGCATATTGTCTAAAAAATATCATGTATCATCATGCCTTTTACCCCCATAGATGTGGTGCCAGCACGCTCCTACGAACATGGGGCCAAGTCAAAAATAAATATAAAAATATTATTTAATGTGGTAAGTTGTACTCATCCATTTGAATAACTTCAGGTGAATCTAGCCTATGATTCGGTTTTCCGACTATGGAGGTGATTTTTCTTAACAATTCTCACAGCTATAAGATGAATTTGTAGAATAAAAAATGCCTAGGCCTAATTGTGTCACTGACAGCGGTTATATAAGGGATAATGGACAACACGGCACTTGACTATCCAAGGTAAATGTACGTTGAACGTGGGGCCACCTTCAAATTTGAAACACAGACACACTGCGCAACAGTAAGTGCACGGCTTCTTTGTGTAGCATTGCCTACATACGGTCCAACAAGGACGATCAAATAACAAATACCCTCTGATGAGAATCTATCTCTCATAAAGAATATCGTCAGACAATGCCAAGGGATCGGTTCTGTCCCGAAAAACCCTCTGTCTCCGGAGAAACGCCTATACGATAAGTGCGCCGAGGTCCACGGGAACACCAACAAATGGTGACGCCATTGTCGGAGGAGGGGCTAGGAAGCTGCGCACGCCGATTTAAGTAACCGATCTCCGGGTAGACTAAGCTGAAAACCTGCTCCCGACCAGGTTTGGTTGCGAGCATAAGTCACCATGGTGATACAGCGACGCTAAAAGAGATCGACTTTCGTGGTCGAGCTAACCCAGGCTTTGTGCTCAACATACCTCTAATCGAGCTTCGTAGTACAGGCCCCTGGACAACATCCGGGTTCTAAACATTAGACAACAGACTCCACACTCATCAAAAACACCCCTGGACAACATCAGGACCGCTGACAGAAGCACTGCATTCGGGCAACAAGTAACAACACACCAGGCATAATTGACACAACGCCATACTGCAGTCACGTAGCCTACAAAACACAAATGCAAATAGACCCAGCAAACATGAATCAACAATCCACCTGCTTAGTAAGCCTTATAATGAAAGCCAGGGCTTGCAAGAAGGGAAATAAACCAAAGGCTTACCGTCAGAAGAGTTGCAGACGACGAGTAGGCATACTTCTGAAACGTCTGAGTATTCTGTCCTTCCATTCGTTTGCGCATTTGCGTGTCAAGTCTTTCTCGAATGCAAGTTGCACCAACCTTTCTCCTTTTTTTCACCAGGCCTTTCTCTCGTGTAGCATTGTGCGTCTATGTTCCGAAAAACCATTTCTCAAAGTAGAGAATGAATTCTCACACATTACTGTGGATGCACTAAACGTTAATGCATGTTCAGGGCTCTAAAGTGCGACCAATTTGGTCGCACATGCGACCTAATTTCTCAATGGTGCGACTAAAAAAAATCGGAGGTCGCACCGGTGCAACCAGCCGTTCAAAAAGAAAAAAACTCTGCGACTCTGAAAGGCCCATATCATGGTCCAATCCAATCAGAGATAATGAATAGCGGGACCCCCCTCTGATTGGCCGTGGTCCAGATATTCCTGTTTATTCTACTTCATTTAAGAATGCTCGTCAGAATTTTGCGATTTTCACTGGCTACAATATTGCATCTGTCAGTTGTCAAATTTGCTGAACAAAATGTTAAACTTCAATAATTGTTCAGTCAACTTATATCGTGCATTTATTTAAGCTCTCAACAGCATAACCATACAGCTTCGCCACATCGGCGGGAAAACACGGCACACGCAAAGTAGGCTACATCCATGGAATCAGCCGTTGAAAACCAGTCTGCATGAAGCGTATGACAACTGGATGGCAGGGGATGCGGACAAGGTATACACCGCAGGGGAGAACATGAGAGCCCCAGCTCGCCGCATAGTAGCCTGGGTGCTTTAAGCATGGAATAAGCTGGATACGGAGTGGATGAAAAACGATGTGTGTGTTTGTGTGTCACTCTGTTCGAGCCTGCATGAGAGTTCAATGTTGTCATTAGCTGTTACGTCTTTCTGACCAATCGCAGTTCAAGGCCGACCTGGGCTGTTCCACTTCGGGAGGGGGCGCTCAGTTACTCCCCTCTAGACAAAACGGAATTGGTTGCGACGTTGACCCGGCGCCGCCTGAAACGTTAACGGGCCACCGGGAATTCTCCCAACTCTCCCGATTACCACTCTGCGTGTTTGTGCGTGCGTGCGTGCGTGCCTGTGTGTGTGTGCAGGCGTTATTCAATTGCCTGGTAAACATATAGGCCTACGGTAATATTCATACTGGTTTAAATAATGCATTTGATAGTAGGCTATTTCCCATCGTTGCTGAGCAAGAGTTTTGTTCGAAAGTTCAGTGATAGAAAACAAATAATAGCCCGGGCTATTGCCAAAGATCAAGAAGGCCAAACTACATGAGTTGGCCATCAGAGGGGCATGTGACTGCAATTGAGGATAGTCCATAAGACCTGGAGCCATGAGATGTTCAGTTTGAAGTTTCAGTTTAAAACACTTGCACTTTTAATTTAGATTTTCTTTTTATTTCATTTATCTTCAGATGTTTTAAGTTTAAATTGCAGCTCAGTGAAGCACTTAAATCACCAAAATGTTTCAGTGAAATTACCTTTCTTGTGCAAATATTCAAATAAAGAACATTAGGTTGACCAGATTCTTAGTTCATCATTTACAAGTCAATATTGCCTACATGGACAGCTATTTAAAAAACGTGAACCTGTAAAACTGCAGTGTTGAATGCGATATGGTCGACAATTTGGGTGCACCTAACTTTTGTGCTGGTGCACCTAAGAAAAAAAGTTAGGCGCACCAGTGCAACCAGTGAAAAATGTTAGTTTAGAGCCCTGATGTTTGAAAGCAGTCAGCACACTGGGCATGGCACTCAGTTGGATGCGATACGTTGAGATGATGTTCTGTATGGTCCAGGATCCCTCCATCGCTTGCTTTTTTGACATTAAAAACTCTTTAGCAACTTCAAACTCAGAGATTGCTACAATCGAATGTGACAAGTCGAGAATATGCCTCACAGCTTTCACATCAAGGAAGTTATCGGCCTCTGGATTAAGTGCTGCAAGTGCACTTGCCAGTTGTGAGTTGCGCTTGCTGAATCTACGCTCCATTTCCCCGACCACCACAAATCAATGGTGTTGTAGTAAAATCTCCTTAGTTCAGTTTTCAAGTCATCATCACTTGTGGCTTTGTGTGCTCCTTTAGGCTCCATAACAACGAAACCATCCATTCGTGTGCTCTCTATGCGTCTCCGTTTGGGCCTGGGTCCTGCTGCTGATGGCCGTAACGGTATCCAGCACCTTCCTAAATTCTTCATCGCAACAGAGATTTTTTAATGCATACTGTTGCACTCGCCACAACACTTAAACCCGTCAGCAGGTCAGTGTCCTCTCTCAGGAGAAGCTTGGTCGGTGGGTCCAATAGAGCAAGGACTTTGTGAGTTAAGTTGGCAAGGAAGATGAAGCTTGGCTCAGATACTTCCCGCAGCAAGCCTGTAGCTTCCATTCTCGTCTCTGCGCCATAGTCCAGCACAAAGTCAGCATCAGTCAGAATCAATTTGATGTCATCAAATGACTTAAGAATGACTGACACGGTGGCAAGATGCCCTGTCCATCTCTGCTCCAAAAGACGTTCCAGGTGTCTCTCTTTATAATGCATAGCAACTGTTGGCTTCCTTAAGAATTTGTAGAGTGAATAGCACACTTCAAAAAAAATCCGACATGACATGACATAAACAACAACCAAATGCAACTAATGGTTGAGGCAGTGCACATATGGAATCTCACGTCCAAGTCCCTCTTGAAGAATTTGCTGAACACCACCACGTCTCCCTGACATAACGGAGTCTCCGTCATATACCTGACTCAGAATTTTTGAGCAATCCAGGCCAACCTTGTTTAGCTCAGCAGAACGGTGTCAGTTAGTGTCTGTGCGTCACCTTTCTGGGCCGTAGCGATGCACAGTAAACGCTTGTAATTTCGTAAGACTCATTCACAAATCGTAGCACAATCGATATGTTTTCACATCCAGTGGGGTCACGCGTTCCATCAACTTTCAAAGTGTAGTAGGAGTCAGCAACTTCCTCCACTATAGCCTCTGTCACCACATCACTGAGTGTTCTTATAAGTTCATTCTGCATGTCATGACAGGTGTAAGTGCATAGTCTTCACCACATTAGCCAATTCAGGATCCTTATTGATGGTGTGATAAAGCATAGAAAGGAAAAGTCCAGACCCCCCCTCCGACATGTCATCAAAAGCGTCAAGCTTCACTCGTAGTGGCAACTGATATTCAACCAAGAACACAACCACATCTATTAGTGAGCCTACATTCTTTCTTATAAGTTGCTCTGCATTAACAAGGGTTGAAACTTCATTCCCTGTATCGCGACGCATCTCCCTCTCCTTCCACATTGCATAGCAAGCGATGGCGTCTTTTGAAGTTTCAAGTTGATGAAATCCACGGTCTTTAGCCATAGCAAGTTTCCAGTTACTATAGCCCACACTCGCAAAGGCATCCTATGTTCCAGATTTTCTTATGTTCCTGAACATCCGACAGCAAAAACTAAATGCTGCGTCTATTAGGGGTGTTCATTGGCACTGCCCTCACGATTCGATTCGATTACGATTCAGCAGGTAACGATTCGATTCGATTCTACGATGCATTGTGATGCATCAAAATTCTACTGCACACAATAAGGCCCATTTTTCATCAATCGTGAGGCAATACAAGCAGTCAGATATAACAAACAGATTTTATTGGCTGCTATGTGTTTATTCACTCTCCTGTATCTTTGACATAAATGTCATAAAATTAAATGGTACAGGGTATTGGATATGCCATTTTCAAACCTGAAAAAGAAAACATAAATCACTGCTTTCAGGCCTTTGAATGAGAAATATTTCTCTTCTCTCTGCTTTAGAACCATTTGAATTTAAATAGAGCAACAGCCAACTTTTTCCAGCAGAAGTGTTTTTTTTACACACAGTAAAATAGCAGCTATAAGACAAGGCACTTCCTGAACTCCTGTGCAAACATTAATCAGTAATAACAGTCACACTATTTTAACAACAGGCACCCAACAATAACAATTTTCAGTGCAACGCACAGTAATCACAGAAACTTTTATTCAAGTAGTAAAGTCAAGTGCAACTATTCTCAACAAAGCAGCAGCAGCTTTAAGACTGACAATTGTATTCCTATCTGGCAATCAAATCAGCTGCATACAACAAAATATCAAGATGTAAAAATAAAATTCATTGTAATTTAAACCAAAAATAAAGTGTGTAGCTTAGCCTACTAGCAAATTTGTGCAAAAAACTTCTTCCGTCTGAGTTCCACATTACCATCTTCAACAATCTGTTTCAGAGTGAGGAAATATATGGTTTGACCTAACCCGGGGATTCCACCGGACGCATTACGGCAGTGTTACGGCTGCGGCACGGAACGGCTGCGACTCTGCCCTGCTTGCATTTCCACCGGGCGCATTACGGCAGCGCAACGTGCGTTGCGAGCCAGCCGTATTCACGCGAGATCACAAGATAATCCTAAACCTAATGTACTCAACTTCCACTCCCAAAACGACTGCAATTAAATGCCACGCTTTGTCCTTCCGGCCATTGACCTCATAAAAAGGATGATTTGGTACATAAATGACGTTGTGATAGGCTACATGAGCTGAGTATTGTGTTTTATTTTGAAAATTGACCGGATACTTTATGGCTTTTACTTTTTCACTTCCTGCCCTGCTCGATCTGCTCTGTTTGTAATTGACGCGGTTCAGCAACGGCTTGTGGCCAAAATAGAAATGCTACGGAATGATAGCGCTGCGGCACGGCGAGCCACTCCTGGGACGCTGCTGAGACGTTCCGCATGAGACCATTTTCCCCGGTGGAAATGGTCTCATTGATTAGAGTGGAACCTATCTGCTGCGGTGACCGCGGCCAAGACGTGCCGCAGCCGTAACACTGCCGTAACGCGTCCGGTGGAATCAGGCCTTAAGCCTGCATCATAAGATCTCACTGTTCAGCATTTGGGAATTGGAACATTGAGGGGAGGCGACAGCAGGGTGGCATGCACTGCAGCTTGCAGTTGCAAAGACCTCTCCATCATATCGTGAGCACTATTCCACCTTGTGGCGACATCAGTTATCAGTTTAACTGGATGTGACAGTTTAAGAACAACTCGCTGGTTTTCTTCAAACAGGTGCTTTGCCTTTGTGCTGCGGTGGAAGTATGCTGAGATACGTCGGACTCTGCTCAGAAGCCTGGAGACAGTCTGCAACTTAAGCGCCGGCTGTGCAGCGAGGTTCAATGTATGCGCGAAGCATTTAACATGAGGGAACTTCCCAATTTCAGCAGCACTTTTATCTGTTAGCTGCCATTCCTCCAAAACATCCAAGAGTAGCCTCGCCATATGAGCACCAGTGTGGCTCTCGTAAACTGCTCTCGTCTGCAGCACATGTGATACAATCTGCCAATTTTCGCTAATGTAATGGGCCGTTATGGTTACATAGGACTCTGTTGCGACTGAAGTCCAGGCATCAGTTGCAACTGCTACACGACTGGCTTTACGCATGGAACCCATTACCTTTTCTTTGGTTTCTTTGTACAATGCGGGAAGCGCAGAATCAGTGAAGGTAGCTCTTGTCGGTAGCTTATACCGGGGCTCAATTGTTTTAAGCAGGTGGCGAAAATCCGCATTTTCTACAACAGAATAGGGTCGTAGATCCTTCGCTATGAAGCATGCCACCGATCGTGTGATCCTCTTTGCTCTGCGACATAATCGGTTCTCTGATATCGTCGCTGTACTGGTGGTGGTGACCGGAGTGTCAGTGTCTGCTGTTGGATGACGAGGAGGAGGTCTAAGCCATTTTCAAAATCCATTTTTTAACATATAGGCCTAAAATGTAAACTGATAAAATGGCGAACTGATAAAATGCTGCGATGCTATTTTCGTTTCAAACTAGCAGTTATTTGGATTTTGCACGCAAATGTAACAAGTTTACTCAGCAACCAATGAGCATTGACCGTCACCGAACCTGGCATGTACATCCAAAATTATGCGATTTCCCCTTGTAATTATTGTATTTCGTTGAAGTTACAGTTTGCACATTATTATAATAGTAATAAGTATAACTAAAAGGGATTTATTTATTTTTGTGCCCGACTGTGTTAGGGGGGGGGGCACCAATGGCTGCTAGGGGGGGCACGGCCCACAAATGCCCCACCTTGCCGCCGGCACTGCGGCTCTGCCGTCCTCCCATTGACTCCCATTTAAAAAAAAAGATGGTATTTTAAAAGTAGAATATCTTAAAAAGTATAAAATATTTTAAAAATCTGAAAAGAGGCGTGTGATTCCAAGCTATTCTAAAATTCTAAAATTTGAATGGAGTCTGTAGGTGAAAAATAAAGGAAGGAGATGGGTCCCAAAGTTTGTATAGAATAATAAAGAGGAAAGAAAGAATAAAACTAATGAATAACAATATTTGAGCACTGCATGCAGCACTCACCTAATTATAAGAGCAAAGAATTATGGTTTTTATGAGGACTAATCGTAGATTTCTTGTGCGTTGCTGTTGCCAGCAGATGGCGCCATGCTAATGTATTATTGGGTGTTGGAAATATGAAATACATGGCAAATCTTTAGCTCCTTTCAAATGCAAACCAGAGGCTATATGTTCTAATAGTTTGGTATCATCTTGGTATTTCAATGCTCTCATGTTAATGTAATTTTTTCAGTAAACTTATCTTATACTTTTACAACTTATGCAGCAATGTATACCATTACAACAATATGTGGAACGACCATCTAGTTCCTTAGTTAAAGTAGATCGTTATTGGTAATCGCAAAATGTATTCATGCATAATGCGGGAGTGCATATTTCCTGTTTGTGGCAGGCTGACCGTGTCGTCAACTGAACACTGAATGTTGGTAATGACCTTTGCTACTGCAGTGCTTTGCCAATCAATCCCATACAGTCTGAAGGCTATAAGCAGCAGCAGGGGGTGTGGGTGAAGGGGGAAGGTGGATTTTGTGGTGTTCCAGGGGAGGTGGTGTTTGGGTTGGGGGTAGTAGAGGCACACTGGAGGGGGTGGAGGTGGTGGAGATGGTAGTAGGGTTACACTGGAGGGAGTGGAGGTGGTGGAGATGGGAGTAGGGGTACACAGGAGGGGTTGGAGATGGTAGTAGAGGCACACAGGAGGGGTTGGAGGTTGTGGTAGAGGTACACAGTTGGAGGTGGTGGTGATGGAGGTTGAGGTATACAGTAGGGTTTTGATCCTGACGGAGTACACAGGAGGGGTTGGAGGTGCTGCTGGTGTTGATTCTGGTAGAGGTTCTAAGGAGGGGTGGAGGTGATGTGGGGCAGGGGGTGGTGGTGGTGTTGTTGTTAGTGGTTAAGTGTGTTTCCATATCCTGCTCCTTCCTCTGACTCTATGGGTTTACCAGTACACCATCTGCAAGGGACTTCATACCATCAGGTGTGACCCTCTAAATCAGGGATTTAAAGGGGCTTTAGCCCCCTTTGGGGCCCTCAACTGACTGTTTAGGAGATTACACTCTTCACTAAACCCACTCCCCCCATTTTCACCACGTCCCTGGTGGCATGGGAGGGTGTGTGTGTGTGTGTGTGTGTGTGTGTGTGTGTGTGTGTGTGTGTGTGTGTGTGTGTGTGTGTGTGTGTGTGTGTGTGTGTGTGTGTGTGTGTGTGTGTGTGTGTGTGTGTGGAAAGAGAGGGGGCTGGACAGGCATGTCTCAGCTTGACGTCCCACAGGGCACAAATTGGCGGTAAATAAGGGGAAGCGGAAGCTTGATCCAAAGGACAATACTGCAAGGCAAAGAGCATTGAGCTTGTGTATGCCAACTTAGCAGAGTCACACTATTGTCTTTCTGAATAAGTGCATGTTGCATCAGTACCAAGTTTGTGGACAGATAAAACTAACTTCACTGAATGTCTCATCACAAAGACCATAGTGCTATTGTGTAAGTGTGTAAACTCGCACAAAAGGCTCTTAGGCGGAAACGGCCAAACAAAATCATTGTGACAAATGCTATTGGTGAGAGATGTTTGAGTGAAGCCAGGAGAGACGGCTGTGATGGCTTGATCACCCAGACCGGTGCTGGGGAACACGGCCCCCAGCTGGGTCGCGCCGTCCCAGGGAACTCAGCATTCGTCTCCAAAGCACGGAACATGCTGCACTCGGAGGGAACCTCAACCAGGATTTAAATCACGACAGTGATGGAAACAAGAGCACCGTGCCCTGGCCCATGGTGTGACAGTCTGATGTTAATCAGTATGCATGGTGGATTCCTGCACCGATGTAATATACCAGCCACATGGCACATATTTAGATTAATTTCAGATAACATGTATGTAAAAAGGAATGTGTATTATACACACCTTATGCTTTACAATGTTATATAAACTCTAAAGCTGGGTAACTAAATGTGCAAAACATCCAGTGTGTGTGTGTATATATGTGTGCACGTATGCCTGTGTATGTGTTTATGCATGTTGTTGTGCTGTGGCTGAGTGTGTGATCAGCGTACATGAGGGTGTGGGTGTGTGTTTGTATGGTATTGAATTGTCTGCAACGTACATGCCTGGTCATATGTGGGCCTTTGGGGGAATGCGTCAGTGTGTGCGTGCATGCATACATGTATGTTTGTGTGCATTTGGTGGTGCCATGTGTGTGTGGGCATGCGTGTGCTAGTTGCATGATTAAACATGGGGCTGTCAGGTGTCTGCATAGGGGTGACCATGGAGACGGGGGATGCTTTACGCTCCACTTGTCTCCAGCAGGGAGGAGCGCGGGTGGAAGTAAGCCATGCTGAATGTTTAATGAGAGTCTGACATCTTCTGGCTCCACCATCTTCACTGGTAGTTCTGCCAGCACCTTCCTCTTCCTCACCACCAAATACGACCCAATGATAAAACCGATATCAATCTGTATGAAGTATTTCTGATATGCATTGGTTCATTCGGACAATTCAGCACTTGAGTGGTCCATATCCAAGTGCACACTTCTTTGAAACTTTCGAAAATTCAAGATTAAAGGCCTAGGATTCAACATTCAAGAGTTGTCTTTTTCAAATGCACATTAAAGGTAAAAAGACACTAACTCAGGTTATGGTGTTTATGTTTATTAGGGTATTCATTTATAGATTATTAAAAAATGTGTACATTATTTCATAATTAATAATAGTTATTAATTCAATAATCTTTGCTCCCTTATTGGTCAATGTTACCAGAGTAAGAATTTTGATATATTATTATATGAATGTTACAAAATGACAAAATAAATGAGAAAGCACGCTAAGTATCAAGTCCCTGGGCCACTTTGAAACAGACTGGTGATTGAGTAAATTGATTGTTGAGGTTTGTACCGCGCGTTATAGCGCCACCTATGGTAAAAGCTGTACCAAACCTTTGAAGACCTCCTTAATTCCGGTTTCCCTATATTTATTCAATTTTGCAACTTGCAGGTTTTCGTGTTTGGAGTGGTTGATTTAAAAAGGAAGTATACAATGTTTGGTCTATAGACGCAAACTGCGCAGATATATTTTAGACTTTTTGTTAGTGGTTTGGTGTTGATCCCTTAAAATCTGAAGGAGATAAGACATAACAATAGTGTGGCTTGCATTAGTGGTTTGGTGTTGATCCCTTAAAATCGGAAGGAGATAAGAAATAACAGTAGTGTGGCTTGCTTTGCAACCACACTAATAATACATGACATTTTATTCACTTTTGTTAAACGTGCTCAAAGATATGTTCATGTTAAAGTGTGCAGTACAATATGTATTCCCTTTCTATTCTTCCCCACACAAGTGTTGTGGACCTCGCTCCAGCGGGTTCGATTGATTGGTTAAATGGTTATTATGGACCTTGTTAGCCAGTTACAGCCGGTCAATTCGCCATCATCATTACAGGCTTGAATGCACTGAGTAGACACAATCAGATAACCATTGACAGATATACATAGATAAGTATGCTGTTTAACCCAGAGGGAGAATTGAGTTGTGGTAGCCACAAAGGTACACAGAAACACACACGCTCTCTTAGCTGTCCATCGTGTCCGATGATGACGCTTGCTCCAGGGGTCCGGGAGGGGGGGGGGGGGTCAACGACGTTGCCGCTGGTGCCACTTCTCATGGGCGTAGAGTCCGATCCTTGAGCCACACATTCATCCGCAGATGGAGCAAGGGAAACCAGATGCCAGAAAGGTACCAGCCGTCCGCTGGTGTCTCTGGATGCGGGCACACACACGCACACACACACACACACACACACACACACACACACACACACACACACACACACACACTTTACACATTGGACACACCAATATACAAGAAACAACCTAAATAGGATGGTAAAACTGCCAACATTTAAACACAGCAAATGTCAATGCCCTGTTTATTTGATATTAAAGGTCAAAATACAAGAGGGATTGGAACGAGGCCAAACAATTAATATTCTGTTGAATTCTAGACAAAGGGGGAAGTTCAACCATGGCTGGAATGAATGTAGCTTGTAGATATTTGGTACAGATTGGACTGGCCAAATAATTGCATGCATGCATGCATTATAGACCATGCATTCTTTCATGCACACTTCTCTTCAAAGACAAACCAACAATGTTTGCCAATAAGTTCAACCTTATTAAAACATTGTGTGTCTGTGTGAGCCTGTGTGTGTGTTTGTGTGTGTGTGTCTTCACTGTTGCCGCTTGTGTGCATGTTAGGGAGTGTATTACACAGTTCAAATTGAACAAAGCAGTGTTATGCATATAGGGACCAGCGTTTACTCAACCCATTCACCCCGCAGATACCCGTACTGTCTGTGTTCACTGACCTCTGATGGGATCTAAATGCTTCTTTTTGAGGTTGCACACATATACTGCAGACATAGGTCAAACCCAGCCATTGTTCATGTATGTGTCTGTGTGTCTGTGCAAGCATGTGGGTGGGTGTGTGTGCCTGTGTGTGTGTGTGTGTGTGTGTGTGTGTATGTGTGTATGTGCATGCCCATGTGTGCATTCATGTGTGTGTCTGTCAAGGCAGGCACTGAACTGATGTGGTTGAAGTGCCCTCCTTTGTGTGTGGCCGGTCGACCACAGCCGGCACAATGGGCCAACTAAAGTAGTACCTCTTGACCGTGCATTTGAGCTCCGTCAGTAGGAGGCCACTTGACGCTTCACACCATATGTACCGTAAGACGCCGGTTGCATGTGTTGCCCAAGGCCCTGCCGATGCCTGAGGCGTGGATGCAGCCGGCGCCATCATTACAATGCATGAATCCTTTGCAGTCATAGATACACGACATGCTACATGCGCCAAAGCATGGCAACGTTATGGTCGCTTTGTTTTATCGGAATTTTTTTTTCTTTGACAGGCATTTGTTCACATTCCAGCGCTGTGGTCGGCTCCCAGCCCTGCCTGAACCATTCTGTTGGCTGCTGCTGCTGCTTTTTTGGGGGCTGTCCCCTCCCCTTCCCATCAAACCCACCCTGGCATGTTTAAGCGGCTCTGATACGCACACGGCTTGCTTGCACGCTTGTGCACATTGACGCACACACACAAACGCACACAAATGCACACACACACACTCACTGTAGAGAATTAGAATTTTGTTTTTCCGAATCGTAATTGTAATGAATAGTTTAGCAGATGGGAAGAACATGCATGAGATGGAGTGGAGAGAAGCAGGAGGAAGTGGAGGGGAGAATGGGGGTGGTGGTTTTGGTGGTGGCAGGGGGGGGGGGGGGGGGGGGGAGGGGAAAGGAAAACAACAGACCCCTGCTCCCTAATCCCTTTGTGTCCACGGTGTTAATCCCTGCCCTGCCAACCGCCCCCCCCCCCCCCCCCCCCCCCCGACCTAGCACTCCACCCCACCCACCCACACCACCCTCTGCCCAGTACTCAAGCCCTGCCCATAAACCCAACCCCCCCTCCAGTCTGTGTACAGTGGGCCCCCAGCGCGTAAACAACCCCGGCACAGCTGAAACAGATACCCGATACCCCGGTCAGGAGGGGGTGGAAATAATAATGTACAGGAGCTGCTACTGCAATGACTGCCTCCCCCCCCCAGCCAGACACCAACCCACCCACACACACACACACACACACACACACACACACACACACACACACACACACACACACACACACACTCACGTCCCAAGCCGCCCACACCTAGCTCCCCCCCTCTCCCGGCTACCCTTCCTGACAAACGCACAACTGGAGTTCAACTCTCCACTCTGACCCCCTGCTTTAATCTGCTCTTCATCTCTTTGCCCTCTGGGGGGAATTGGTGCCTCTCATCAATTCAGCATTTGGTTTATGCGTTTGATATAGTGTGTGTGTGTGTGTGTGTGTGTGCCTGGGTTTGTGTGTGTGTGTGCTTGTTTGCGAGTGTGTGTATGCATGTGCTGGTGTGCGTGTGCAGCGTGCATGAGTACTAGTGTGTCGACACTTTGTGTGCAGGTGCTTGTGTGTGCATGTGTGCTGGTGTACAGTGTGCATTTGTGTTTGAGTGTAGCTCCTTGCGCCTGTAACTGTATTGTGTGGGAGTGTTTGTGAACATTGTGCATTTGTGTGTGTCACCTGCTTGCACCAGTATGTATTGTGAGTGTGTGTGTCTGTATTTGCATTGTTTTTGTGTGTGTGTGTGTGTGTGCTTGCATTGTGTCTGTGTTTCCGTGTTTGTGTGTGCTTGCATCTGCGTGTGTAATGTGTGAGTGTATGTGTGTGTGTGTGTGTGTGTGAGCATAGCACTGTGGTCCCTTCTCCTTCTCCTTCTTTTTTTATGTATTTAGGTTTAAATGTTTGTTGTTCCTCTCCCCTTTGTTTCCTGATGCTTTGTTTGGGGTAGTGTGCAAGTAGAGAATGCACTTGAGACAGCACAGCGCATTGACTGCAAGTGTTTTGCTTGTTGTCATGCTCTTGTTTACGAGCTGTGAGAAAGAGAGCGAATCAGACAGAGAGAGAGGGAGAGAGAGAGGGAGAGAGCTGGGGAACCAGAGGAGGGGGGATACAGGGTGGTGCTGTGGTTGCCAGGGGAAGAGGAGGCTGTGCCTAATGAGGTCACACCCTGGCAACCCAATGACTCCTCCTCCTGCTCCTACCACCACCAACACCACCCCTCCCCCAACCCTGCATCGCTCCACTCAGCCCCCCAAGCCCCCAAACCCCCTCACTGTTGCCCATCCAGTTAAACTCTTGCACGCACATGAAAAAAACAAACGCGCACACACACACACACACACACACACACACACACACACACACACACACACACACACACACACACACACACACACACACACACACACACACACACACACACACACACACACACACACACACACACACACACACACACACACACACACACACACACACACACACAATATGTCCTCTAAACTCGCCCGGCACTCAATCGTGAGAAAGAGAGAGGAGAGCTCTCCGTGGTGCTGAACCCAGAATATAAAAACCCTCTGAGCTGGGAAGGCAGCTGGCTGCTGTGCAAAAAAAAAGGAAATAAAGAAGAAAAAACATAAAAGGGCAAATTTAGGATAAAGAGACTCGGGTATGAGCGGTTAAACAGAGGGGAAACGAGGGGGAGAGAGGAGAGAGAGAGAGAGCGAGATGCAAGGAGAGAGATAGAGAGAGAGAGGGGGGAGGGGGAAAGAGAGGGGGTAAGGGGGTGAGGGGAAGGCAGGGGATTTGCTGGGAGGACGGTAGCTACAGTAGGCAGGGGGCGTGTTCTTTGTGTTGTGATCTGGAGTTTGCCAGCTCAGCCTCATCTGCTGTAGCGCAGCGATCGGACCTGGGTCTGCGCCGGAGAGGGAGAGGGACAGCAGACCTTTGTCAAACACACACAAACAGACTTGCTCACTGCTCTCCTCCAGCCTTCAGTAAACTGTGGACTAGGATTTATTTTTCTTGTTTTCTTTTCCCTCACCGGTGTGACAAGCGACGAAAGACAGAGGTAGAGAGCATCTGCATCTGGAGGTGACAGCGTCACCGACTCTTGGAGAAGAGATGCTTTGGGGCGGGAAAGTCGTGCCGATCAACCTAATGCCGGTGTGAGCGAGCGGAGGGGAGGGGGGAGGAGAGCTCGCTCTGTGCACCGGCACAGTGTTGTTGCTTGGAGTTCCGTCTGGAGGATGCTCTAGCGTTTGAGCGCGCCGTGCCTTCTGCCCGCGCCGTGCACCCATCCGATTGGTGCCAGTGTGCCTGGTTCCATCTTCTTCTGCTGCTGCTTCCCCCTGCGTGCCTGGCACTTCCGCCCACCACCCCATCCACCCACTCGCTACCAACCCCCCCCTGCAACAGCCTCCATCATGTGCAGATGTGTGGAGCAGCGGCGGTGAAACAAGCTGGGCGTCGTGGGTCTCGGAGTCCACCGTCCCCGTCTGGAGACCGGAAGGGGGGGCGGAGAGGGTCACCTCTCTTCAGCGCGCTATCCAGGGCAGGGGGGGGTCTCCAGACGTCCCCTGTCGTGTCGCCACCTTTAACTTTTGGGAGGAGGAAACAGGAGCTCCCCGCCCCCACACACGGTAGTCGTGCAGCTGGCGCGTACCATGGATGGACGTCTGTGTGGATTGGAGTGGATTAGTGCACCCGTGCTCCAGGACAAGTCACAGATCACCTGCCGGACTCACCTGGGCCAGACAAACGCACGCGCCCGCTGCACTGTCTGCCTGCCTGCTGGGTCACAGCCCCTTTGTAAGTATCATGCATCTACATCACGCCTTGCAGGGTTTTCATGCAAACAAGTGCAAATGCAAATACAAGTTGTATAGCTGGAATTTATAAAAATGTGGACACAAATGTCGCCTGTCTCTCCAACTTGCACCGACCACAGTTGAGTGATGTCAATACTGTGTGTGTGTGTGTGTGTGTGTGTGTATACGTGCACGTGCACATGCATCTGTGTATGTGTGTGCACGCATACGCACGTATGTGTGCAAGTGCGTTCCACATGTCGTCACTACAACGTAAGCATGGCAATCTCTTCTGACACGGTGTCACTAGAATGTCCACACTGCCCTTCTCCCGTGACACCGTTGCCCGGGTTACCGAGACGGTGTGCCACTTCAATCAATGCAAAAACAATCCCCTTGTTGTTGTTGTCTTTTAGGCCTTAATTATCAAAGTGCAACACGGTTTGGTAACCGCTTGCAGCTGGAGTCATCCGGGGTCAGTGAGTAGGAAGATGGACGTTTGAGGGCAGAAAATCAGCCCCTGACATCTGATGTTGTTCAGCAGGCGCAGCGCCCCGTGTGTGAACACAGCCAGATAAACAAGCTGATTCCAGTGCAGACAGCACTGCTGCAGGCTTACAGGGATTAGGCAGACAGGCTTAATTCAGCTCCAACCGTGTTTGAACTGTGGAGCTTTGCTACCTCTGCATCCTCCACGCCGCTATAGCGATGGAGTCCTCCACCTCCTCCTCCTCCTCAGCTTCTCCCCTATGGACACCTTCAGATCCCAGCGTGCGCACCTGTGCATTCACGATAACGCTCACCAAAAGGCTACATAAATAAATAAATAAAACAATAAAGATATTTTCGGCGAAAAACCCTGCATTCACTTGACACCCGAAAATGTCTGCTGCCTTGTTTGAACTCTAGCTCCCTTATCGCTGCTCTCCTAACTCAATGTTAAAAAATGTGACTGAGCGGGCCTGACAGCAGCAGCAGCAGCAGAGTGGAGCAGGCAGATAAACCCCATGACCCAGCTCTGCCTGCCATGCTGTGTTATTCACAGACTGACACAGAGGTGGACGGATGCTGATGGCGGGTCAGACAATGCCCTGTCTCGCTCTCTGTCTCTCTCTCTCTCTCTCTCTCTCTCTCTCTCTCTCTCTCTCTCTCTCTCTCTCTCTCTCTCTCTCTCTCTGATAGCCCTGAAATCTCCATCTGGCTGCCCTCCAATGCCAGTCCACTCCCTCCCTCAACTACCCGCCTCCCCCCCCCCCCCCCTTTCCAAAATACTCACACACTACACTGATCATCACACGCGCGCACATACGCGGGAATAGCCCCCCAAACCCCCCTCCCCCTTTTTGCTCCAACATACTCACACTCACTCGATGCTTGACTCTCACACGTAAACAAGCATGAGTCTTAGGCGGATCTGAAAACGCTGACCTACATAAAGACGTGCGTACAGAGGCTTCTCCTCCTCCATCACCATGCCCAGAGAGCCCCACAAAAACCTTTCATCGTGTGTAGAGTAACACCCCCCCCCCCCATCCCCCCACCCCCCTCCATCTCCCCCACCCACCCCTATTGTTGAAGCATGCACATCACATGCACACTTTTTGCATTGCACATGTACATATAGATGGTGCACATTCGATGCACACGCAAACACACTAGTACACACATTATTAGCAGCTTAGTCTCTGGGTGTGCACGGGTGCTACAAACGCTATTTTTAACAGATTATCATTTTGGTTGAAGTGAATAAAAAATAGGGGATTTAGACGGTTGAGGGATTTGATGTTTGAGGGAATCTTTCCTCCGATGAAATATTCCAAACTGTTCTTTGGATGCCTGACATGCTATAATTGAAAACAGGAAAAAAAAAAATGTGACAGCTAAACATAGCATTAAAGAGCTCTTTCAGCTTTGAACTATGTTATTGACACATTATGATGCAGATGTGGGCTCATACCTTTGAAACCACACCGTTCAGGTTCAAACATTAGGAATAATTTCAACATTCGCTTCAAGGTCTATCCCCAGACAACCAAAACCCGTAAGACAAGGGATCTTAATGTAGATGCTCCAACAGTACGGCACACTAGGGCGCAATATAAAACCCTCTTCAGTGCTGTAAATGATCCACTCCATGTAGTGAGGCTGCCTCCTCACAAAGTCACCATGACCCCACTCAAAGATCAGTATCAGATACAACGGTTTGGAAAAGCAGTCCCTGCCTCCCAGAATAAGAGGCCACGATAGGCTGACTCCCCCAGTCTTCTACTAGAGTATTCACCATGGATCAGTACAGACAGGGTTAATACCCCTCCATATCAAGAAGACTCTTTGAAGTGTCTCTTGGTATAGGCAGTAATTACAGCACCACCAGTCCTAGTAGTAGTAGCACGTATTTACACGTGTGTGTGTGCGTGCATGTGTGTGCGTGAATGTGTGTGAGTGTTAGTATTGGGTTGTGACGAGAGAGAGAGAGAGAGAGAGAGAGAGAGAGAGAGAGAGAGAGAGAGAGAGAGAGAGAGAGAGAGAGAGAGAGAGAGAGAGAGAGAGAGAGAGAGAGAGAGAGAGAGAGAGAGAGAGAGAGAGAGAGAGAGAGAGAGAGAGAGATGTTATGGTTCTCCGGGGAAGTGACACACACTACACACTTGGTGGTAGCATACATGATGCAATTCTCATCACAATGCCAAACGTATGTAGACCTCGGTGGAGCCACGTGCCCCTTAGCAACAGAGCAAGAGAGGAGCAAAACAACATGGCTTAAAGTCACTGTGTGAGGCTCAGCGCCTGATGCAATCTCTAGCCACTAAGAGTTTACACGCCGGAAACGCTGACCTTGAAAAAAATCACTGTCAAGGGAGTAGTCATTGACGTCATTGGAATCGCAACGGCGCTCACAGATATCCTCAAAACCAACGCTAATGTTAAGGTTTATGCAATCTGATAATGCTACTATTACTACTGCTACTACCATACTTCTTCCACTACTTCTATTTCTACTTCTAGTACATCTATTATTACTACCACTACGACTAATAATAATAACAATAATCACCATCATCACCATCATTACCATAATACAATCATTCATAATGAATGTTAATCCTAACAATCAAAACCAATAACATGGTGTGTTATGTGCTGTCTCCTCAGAATGCTGTGGCTAAGTGAGAAGAATGATGAGCTCCAGACAGGAGGAAACTCTGCGCTTTTTCCACTATGTCGAGGAGAGCGGCCTGAGAGCCTACAGCGGCCTGCTGGCTCAGAACCTGGACCACGCCAGGAATGACCGAAACAGGAGCTACCTGCAGGACAAGAAAGACAAGAAGAGAAAACAGGAGGAAGCCATTAAGAGGTGAGTGAGGGGGGGGGATCAACCCGGTGGGGGAGGAGGGCCCTGAAGTGCCCCCAAGGTGTGTGTGTGTGTGTGTGTGTGTGTGTGTGTGTGTGTGTGTGTGTGTGTGTGTGTGTGTGTGTGTGTGTGTGTGTGTGTGTGTGTGTGTGTGTGTGTGTGTTGAGGAAGATAGATGGATAGATGGATGGGTAGATGGGAGAGAGGGGGTGGAAGAGAGGGAGTGATAGAATGCATGAGGGAGGGGGGGAAGGGATGGATAGATGGAGAGATACCATTATGCACTGACGAAAAGACATTGCAGAACATGCCTCACATGTCCCGAGGCAAAGTCTGCAACAACAAAAATGAATCCATTCTCGATCCATACTCAATCCATATTCCACGGCTTGCCTAACCAGCACGTATCGCGCAACCTATTAAGCAGTGATCAGCGCCAAGCCAATAAAACACTTGATTCGTCTACAACGTTCATTGATGAAAACCATTCGGCCCTTTCTAGACTTTGGCTGTCATAGTGCCAGAGAAGTGCTGTACTTATGAATGGTGGTGATGTTATGACTCGGAGCCTCCTACCTGCCTCTCCACTCCCCAAGTGGGCCGAGAGGAGTGAATGGGTTCGCTTGAGGAGGAGGAGGTGGCTCAGAACTGGGTCGCCAAAGGGTCCCAGTGGCAGCATGCTTTTTTTGGTTGTCAGTGGACTGGCACCCCCCCCCCCCACACTACTCTATGGAGGATAATTATTTCCCTTTTAGATTTATTTGGACCTTGTCCTTGCACAGAGGTTGACACTGCTCTATTTTCCATAATCAGAGTTTGATGAGATTGTGTGTGGGGGGGGGGGGGGGGGGGGGGGGGGTTGGAGGACATAAAGTCCAAAGGAAAACATTCTGAACTTCCTTTTAGAATATAGCAAAACAACTGAGGCCTTGTAGGACGTGACGTTAGGCCCCAGTGGTGGGCCGGTAGTGAGCAGCTGGTTACCCTGTGGAGTAACCAACCAACGGAGTGATTGGCAAAAAGGAACAATGTTCAAAGAACAAGCCCTGAAAAGACGGAAAACAAACAAACAGGCAGCCTTTCCCGCTGCTGTATATGGTGCCCCACATACACTAAGCTTCTCCGCTATGTAAAAGTTGACCTGCTCCATCCCTAATCCTTAAGGGGTGCCTTAATGTATTGTCATTTAACTCCTGCTTACTCTTTCATAGCTACTGATGCTATGATTAATGAATTAGTTTATTACCATTTACTTATACATTTGCATTCAATCCTTTACCAAAACAAAACATTCAGAAGCATCAACAACAAACAGGATCCCTGCTGGATCCCCTCTCCATTCAGCTCCACTTGGTACAGCCCAACGAGGTCTGAACACTCACACCTGTGCATGGTTCACCTCAAGGGAAAAACCAAAAACAATGCAAGGCAATAGAACAACATAATAAACAGGATGATAAACTCAAAGAGAAATACCATTCTGATAAACTCAAACTATAGATATGTATGATGTATATCATGAACGCTACTATTGGTTATCCCCAGCTGACCAGGGAGGGGGATCATGCAGCCTCCTCACAGGCCTCATTGAGCCGCACCGGCCCTGCCCCCTCCCTGCTGATCCAGAGCGGGGAGAGCCCTCTGTAGTATTTGTAACCAATCACAGAGCGCCGCCAGGAAGGCCTGAGCCAATAGGGGGGCGTGTTCCGGCAGCGTGGTGGCGGGCACGTGGCCGCGGCGTGCTCGCCTTGTGAGCCGAGCGGGGTGCGTGAACCAGGAGAGGCTGGGCTGCCTGCTCAGGGATTGATGTTCACGTGTGAGCGCGTCTCCGGCGCGGTGCCGGTGTCAGGGTACAGCCTGCCTCGAGAGAGTGCTCAGGGATTGATATTCATGCCCCTTTTTTCGTTTGAAAATCATTCCCCATGTGAAGAGGGGTTTGAAGGGAATGAACATTTGCAGGATGTTATACTTTTTTTTTTTTTTTGGAACAGTTGTATTAGCAACATATTCACGTTATACCTTTTCAGTGGTGGCTACATACTACGTTCTGTCAATGTATTGAGTGCTCAGGAGGCTTTTCCCTTCTCACACGACAGTGCGGCTCAACCCCCTTAGTGACCTTAAACGGTAAACAAACGTTTATAGTTGAGAGGCTTATGGTAAACTCTGTCCCACGCTATCAAACACTTTAATAACCGGTCAACTCGCGTGTCGCACATGTAGACAGATATCAGAGCAGCTGCTGAGAGTTTTAAGCTGCATGCATATGATGATTATTGTAATGTGACTTTAATGCCGAGCTTTGAGTGTGACCAGATGTGGTTAAAAGAAGCAAATGGATAGGAAGGTCTCCTCTTCCCTCTTCAGACCGCCATGCGGTGCTGATGAAGACGATGAAGACACGGAGGAGACATTAGGTGTGTTGCCCATTACATCCGGATCAACTGACCATTCTCCGTTATATTTTTAAAGTCTGAAAGAAAGTCAGTTATTATTAATTCTACCCTTTCATGCATTTATAATTGATCCTTTCATCGCATGCACATGCATCGTCCCTGCCTCCGAGACAGTCAGTTTTTTTCTGTGTAAAACCAAGAGCTGAGGAGTGTCAGATGAATATAATGTCCTGCTATCCTTCCGGTGTCTCTCAGCCGTGGCCAAAACTAAAATATTAATTAAGAGTCACTGGAGGAAGAGTCTAAAAAAAATTACCGTATTTTCCGGACTATAAGTCGCGTTTTTTTTGTAGTTTGGCTTGCCCTGCGACTTATATTTCGAAGCGACTTATATGCCAAAATTGTGCGTACATAATCCTCGGCCGCAAGAGGGCACCGTCATTCATTAGGCCTACAACTGAACGCTGCAAGCCTACTGCACCACCGAATAAATTATATTCTCGTCCTCAATGTCCTCCGGTTCAACCAAAGCTACCCCAGCCTTAGCTGCAATTTTGTGCAACATAGCTGTCACACATATCACAGCGCATGACTTGGCCGGCGAAAACTGGAGCCCTCCGCTGGACTTGTGAAGGCATCTGACCGCGGCGCATACGCGTCCGGTGGAATCCCGGTGTCACTGAATTCGGTATACTCTCAGAACTACGAGGGACCGACACACCTATATTGCTATTGCAATTTCATTCAGTCTCTCCAGACTAAACGTTCTTGTTTAAATGTTTAAAAATAAATGCGACTTATACACCGATGCGACGTATATATGTTTTTTTCCTCGTCATGGAGCATTTTTTGACTGATGCGACTTATACTCGGGAGCGACGTATAGTCCGGAAAATACGGTACTGGATATTTGATGAGACCCACAAGTAGGTCACCGAAGACGACCCATTTTGTAGGAAGTGATATACTGATATATACCGTGTGTATGTGTGTTTGTGTGTGTATGGCCGTCTTTGTCCATGCTTGTGTTCCTATGCATGAGAGAGGGGCTTTTTTGAGTGTTGAATCAGTTTCTTTGGATGAAAAAAGTGAACAGGCTTTCGTGCTGGCCTGAAAGAGAGATATCAACTCAGGGAACTGCAGCGAAGAGAAAAAGAGAGCAAATGTGTCAAGAAGTCCAGGATCAAGAAGGGAAAGAAAACCTTGTTTGAGATTAAATGTGTAGAACTCAGTGGCAGAAGACGCGTTCTGCCTGGTGACAGCTGGAACGGTTTTAGGCCAATCATATCAATGCATTGGGTTTGAGTAAGGCAGGCTTTTCTGCCTTCCTTCTCTCTTTCTCATTCTCTATCTCTCTCGCTCTCTCTCTCTTTCTCGCTCTCTCTGTTTCTCTCGCTCTCCCTGTTATTTGATTTCATGCATCTGAAAGACACTTTACCCAAAGGCAGACAGGTGCATTCAGAGATATATACAAGATTCTTGAAATCAATGCATGTGCAGAATCACATACATGTGTGTGCTCACAAATCAGCATTAAATATCCACAGACACACACATACAGATTCTCCCTCCACTCCACAGTGTGTTTGTGTGTGGGGGTGGGGGGTTGGGGGGTTGGGGGGGCAGGCTGTGTGTTTGTGTTTGTGCTTGGTTCCCGTCACGTGACATGACAGTGGGAGCAGACCATAGAGCTGCCCAACAACAAGTCACAGTGACTCCTGCGAGTGCACCTGTGTTCTGTCCCTTAGCCAATCACTGGGCAAATATCCTATAAATAACCCAGTCTGTGTGACTTCTGTCTCGCACACACAGACACTCACACCCACACGCCCACGCAAAAACAACAGATCTGGAACTTATGTCTACAATTGCCACTTGCATGATGCATATGTTACTTTGTAGCTTTGCACAAACACACACACAAACACACACATACGCATGCATGCACCTTCACACACACTTTTCCATGCACACAATTCATAACAACACACATAACTTTGTTCAACTCTATGCGGAAACAGATTCTATGCACAGTGTACGAGAGAGAGGGAGACCAGGAGAGAGAGAGAGAAAGAGAGTTAACACCACCGGCAAGACAGCTTCCATTGTTTACGCCTTAGGTTTCAGGTTTCAAGAACCTTCTTTCCGTTTTAAAGGCATGGTTGTCCTTAAACACAAATGACAATGAAACCGCCTAACCGTGTCTCAGTGCTGTAATGTTTACATTCATAAAGGGATGTTTGTTGTGTGTTTGATGTTGTAGGTCATTTCCCCATGAAAAGCTAATGGAAGCAGCGGTTTGTAGACAACACTGGTGGGGCTGGATGTGCACGTGCGGTTTGTTATTATTGTGTGGAGAGAGGCAGCAGATTTTGTGTCTGGTTACCATGGGTACTGGCGGTGTTGCTAGGCAAAGTTAATCCCCGGACCAATGAACCCTTCCCACCAAGCACCTTCTGCTCAGCAGCTGGCTGGGTGGGAGAGAGTCAGCAAACTCACACAGCCAAGGCTCGCTCTCTCCCTCTCTCTCTCTCTCACCTGCACACAAAGACATGAGCAATAACATTGGGGTACACGCGCCTCGTACAAATGCTCCCATACATTTATGGCCATTTACATAAACACACCTACGAGCATATACAGAGACAAACAAACATACACACACATTAAATTAACACACACACTTAAATATATAATGAACACCCACCCACACACACACTCACATTCAATTAACACACGCACTTAAATGTATACACTAATATAAATTAACACCCACCCCCAAACACACACATTCAATTAACACCTGCTCTTTCATATGCACATGACCACACATCCACAGTGATTGCAGAGCTACAGGAAATAAAGCAGGGTTTCTAACCAGATGCTTTCATGATAAATGTGGTCCAAGACGAGACATGGCAGGAGATGGAGATTTGAGAGTAATTTGTCTACATTTACCAGCGGAAATCAGTTTATCCGGTAAACTAGAGTGAAGAGCTCTTTCGCTATCACACACACACACACACACACACACACACACACACACACACACACACACACACACACACACACACACACACACACACACACACACACACACACACACACAGAGAGAGAACCACCATGCCCTCAAACATCATTACCACTCCATTCAGGACAATCATCCGTTTAGAAAGGATCAATCGTGGCCGTGATAGCATATACTTCCACTCTGCCATTACGTTTGGTCTGGTGAGCAGATAGCACAAACACACACACACTTACCCTCTCTCACACACACACACACACACACACACACTAACACACACACACACACGGTTGTGTGTGGCTTAACTGATGGACATCACTGTGGTTCTGCTGAAACAGAACAGGCCTATTATAATTATCTAATTTGCAGCCAGACTTCGAAGTCCTCAACCAAGAAAGTGGCCAGTGAAGGGAGTAATAAAACCCTAATTCGTACACGTCCAGACATGCGACGGTGATGTAGTGTCTGCAATGGTGTTGTTGCTGTTGTTATTATGGTCTGGCATCATTTGGAGAATATGTCTCTAAAGGGAAAAGTGTGTTAGGGAAGTAGAGAAAGTACAGCGACGATCGTTTGGAACAGTATGGGAGCAATTTAGTTTAGTAGGATCTGCCAATCTGTAAAGGAAGTGGACTGAAACACAGCTGTTGGGAGTGTTATGTTGCTGAACTGTTTTGAGTGTTCAGCATTGCGAGGCTTACTTAGTAAAGTGAAAAGTTCTCTGCACTTATATTAATGGTCCATTTCTTTCTCTGCTATCTATTTTTTCTTCATCTTACCCTCTTTCTCTCCCCTCTCTCTCCCTCTCTCTCTCCCCCTCTCCCCCTCTCCCCCCTCTCTCTTTCTCCCTCTCTCTCTCCCCCCTTTCCCTCTCTCACTCTTCCTCCAACCCTTTCTCTCTCTCTCTCTCTCTCTCTCTCTCTCTCTCTCTCTCTCTCTTTCTCTCCTGTTGCAGGACGGGCGAGGAGGACCTCCTGATCGAGGGCAAGCACCTGCGCATGGGCTCCATGACCATGCCGGCCCCCCAGGAGCGCATGGCCGCGCCCCACCCGCTCGCCCTGGCCTGCGGGCCAGGCTTCGCCGTGCGCTCCCAGTCCCTCCACTCGGTGGGCGGGGGGGACGAGGAGGCGGGCAGCCCCACCTCCAGGAAGCAGCCCCCGCCCAAGCCCCGGCGGGACCCCGCCACCAAGCTCAGCATGTCCTCCGAGGCCGTGGACCACAGCCCCACCTCCACCTGCCGCGGGGAGCGCTGCGACGGTGAGTGGGGGGGCGGCGGCGATGGGGAATTACATTTAATTCAGTTCAGTTCAGATGTGGGCAGTTCTGTTCAGTTCAGTTCTCTTCAGTTCAGTTTAGTTTCGCTCAATTCAAGTCAATTCCGTTCAGTTCATTTCAGGCCAGGTCAGTTCAGTTCAACTTAATTGAACTGCCTTATTTGTGACTCATGGGGCAATGTAAGACAGACAGTTCACAACAAGAACAGAAGACGACAAACAATATCAATCACGCACCCATAGCCCTATAGACAGGAACACGCGATAAAAGCATGAGGTTACTGGTCTGACCACGCTTGGCCGACACTAGAGCACGATCGTGAAGGAGCGACGGCTAAAGACGATCCCGCCTATAACACTGCACGGCATATTTGACGACCATCCCTTCCACCAGTTGTGTTCCCTGCTCTGATAGCCCGACACCCCCCTACCCTTAACGCCACCACGCTATATTTAGCTGCTCTCTGCGGAGCTCCCGGTCCTGCCCAGACTCGCCCCGGTTGGATCTATAGGACATGACATCTAGCTTGTCAGATCACATGTACCTCACCAGAGCGGATACTGTTGCTGCTGCTGCGTGTTAAGACGAGAATGTGCCAGGCTCACGCTTTTATTTTGAATCTTTTTCTGCTGGTCTATGTACAAAGACCCCTAGAAAAAGGTGTGTGAGCTTGCATGCAGGTGTGTGCACATGCATGTGTGTGTGTGTGTGTGTGTGTGTGTGTGTGTGTGTGTGTGTGTGTGTGTGTGTGTGTGTGTGTGTGTGTGTGTGTGTGTGTGTGTGTGTGTGTGTGTGTGTGTGTGTGTGTGTGTGTGTGTGTGTGTGTGATTAAATCCCAGCCGATATATGATATATGATGAAGAAGACTATCCTGAGTGCATCGGCGAGGTGACATAGTTCACATTGGGACGTGACTCCCTTCAGGGGCTGGCTGTTCTGCAGTATGGCTCTGTCGGAGTGCAGCAGCAGCAGAACAAGCAGCAGCAATGCAGATGTATCCCTGAATAACCACAACACACAGTGTTAGTCACCGGGGATACTGGGGGACAGAGAGCCACGGACGCGTCATGTGATCAACAGGCTTTGTATGTTTGTGCGTGTGTGTGTATGTGTGTTTTACAGACACACATGTACACATGTCAAGTGCTAAAAGGAACAGTTAAATACATATCGGTGTCGGGTCAAGACCTTGAATGATTCACAATGGAGATGTTTTCAGATAACACAATGGAGTCCTTCACCCATGGCAGATACTCTTAGGTCATGTAAGAGTGACCCAGTATGTGCCTTTTCTGCGTTCAAAAGGCATCCTCACAATGTCTGTAAGTGTGTGTGTGTGTGTGTGTGTGTGTGTGTGTGTGTGTGTGTGTGTGTGTGTGTGTGTGTGTGTGTGAGTGTTAGTGTGTGAACATATATGTGTGTGTGCGTGCGTGTCTCTGAGTGTAAGTGTGTGTGTTAGTGTGTGCCCTTGTGTGTGTGTGTGTGTGTGTGTGGACACGTTCTTGTGTGTACACATTTACACATATGTGTCCTCTAAACAAGTGTGAGGGGTGGTGTTGTTATATTGCCAATTATAGTGTGCCTCGTCCACTAATCCGCCCATTAACTCTGGTGAATGATTCTGAGCAGATGAATCACAGACAGCTTGGTCTGCACCAGGCACACAGTTTCCATCGCACGTCCGTCAGTGGGCAAAACCTGGCCTCGTTCCAGCCCTTGGATTGTGAAATCAATGATGCTATGGTTGTGTTTTGATAATGGTTTAAAAGGGGTTATTTTTGGAAAATAAGGAAATGTGCACATTTTCTATGAATCGGTCCCCACAAAGGCCCTCTATGAGTGCTATGGATAAGTAAATAAACAAGTACTTTAGTAAATGACCCAGCATGGTGCATCATGGCATTAAATGAACCAAGCGTTCAATCTCCGTCCTGCCCTCACGGTCGGGAGGGAGATTAATGGAGCTGAAGGAATGTATGTTTGCATAAACAAGCCCCAGATGAGTTACCTCGTTGTAACACGGCCATTAAATTAGCACGCGCAACATAGCTCACACGGAAACATGACTGCTGCTGGGAGAAACAACATAAAAAATAAAAGCACAGTGGGGATAAAGGGATGACAATAAACCAGGAGCCAATCGCCTGCACCGGGGGAGGAGCCACGTGCGGAGGAGCGTGGCTCTGACTCGACGGGGAGGGAGAGGTGCCTGGTTCGCTAGACGTGATGTTTATAGTCACCCTGCCCGCCACAGATTGGTTGGGGATCGCTCAGTGTGCACACAAATCTTCCTGGGCACCACGGCAACCATCCCACGGAAACAAGACCCCCCTGCCGTCCAACCAATCGCAATGACACAAGGCGGCCGCGGCCAATCGTGTTGCAGAGGGTTCTGTGCTCAAAGGTAGGGAGCCAATGGGAGCACAGTTGAGGGGGTGTCCCTGGCTTAGAGGAGGGCTGCGCGGTCTGTAGCTGGGAGGGGGCGGAGCCTGTCGAAGGAGAATTCATTCAGGAGCAGCGATTGACCTAGATTCTGTTTACCCGCGAGCAGAGGGAAGGGGGAGGGGGAGGCTTTCGCCAGAAAACACATCCACTACAGCGAGAGGGGATGAGGGAAGAGGGGAGAAGGGGGGAGGGAAAAGGAGCGGGAGAGAGAGAGGGAGAGAGATGGAATCATCAACAGTGCTGATCCACAGTGGAAACCTGTTAACATAATGATGGGTTTTGCATCCAAGTTAAGAGCTATACACCCTCTCCCAATGGGTAAATGTACATATTAAACGACACAAACACACACATGCAGACAGCCACACACACACACACACACACAGCCACACATATGTACGTCGTCTATCTCTATCTCTCTTTAAATTTACTGAAGAATCTCCTAATTTAGTTTTTAGGGATGAGCTTGTTCTGTTTGTTTGTTTTTGTGTGTGTGTGTCTGTGGGGGCATGCCAGTGTGTTTGTGTTTGTGTGTATGTGCATGCCTGTGAGTGTGTTTGTGTGTGTGAGTATGTGTTTGCATGCCTGTTTGTGTGTGTGTGTGTGTGTGTGTGTGTGTGTGTGTGTGTGTGTGTGTGTGTGTGTGTGTGTTTGTGTGCCTGTGTGTGATTGCCATGGTGACTCATACAGTACCAGGAAGCGTTCATGCGTCTTCCTGGACCATCTGGCATCTGAATTATTAAAAGTGTAAAATCTGCAGTTTGAACATTTCATACACTCTCGGCCCACTCTTAGCCGTCCTTTACTCTGTCCACTTCCCATCAGAGCCAGAGGCAACCCCTCATTAACCCACCTCGGCGTCTAACCTAGAAACACTGAGCCCAGCCCACTATACTACAGCGCCCGGATTAGCATACCATTGCATTAACAATCGTATACCGTACAGTTTATTCCGTCATTTTCTGTCGGGCTGAGATAAATACTGTACCAACCGCTTCAATGCACCGCATCGGAAGTGATTCACCCTGCAATCCTACGTCACCGCTCTGATCAGATACACGCACGATGCTGAATGACCCAGATACCAGCGTTCCCATACTGCCTTACTGCTGGATATACGTGTGTGACCCAGAAACATGCATATGCCTCAACTATTCCCCTACTGAATGGGATTCAAGATATTGCTCTGGGCTACATTTTATTGACCTTTATTCGACCCAAAACTATTGCGGGGGGGGAGGTGGCCCGCTATAGGTTAATGCAAACCATTGCCATTCCACCTGATTCAGTTGGAAGGAAATGAGGTGAAACGTTTGCAAAGCGAGCAAGGAAGCAGGGAAGGATCCTCAAAGAAGAATTCAATTAGAACAGTAATGAAGCATGAAGAATATACTGTATGTTATATCTGATACACCAGCAGGCTTTATACTGTAAATATATATATATATGCACATTATCTCTCTCTCTCTCGCTCTCTCTCGCTCTCTCTCTCTCTCTCTCTCTCTCTCTCTCTCTCTCTCTCTCTCTCTCCAGTATATATATATATGCATACACATATATAAATTGAATTTGTCCTTGGTCTAATAAAGTTTGGTTTGATTGTTCTGTGCCATCAGCGACGGACTGCAGCGAGGACTGCAGGCGGGTTCCGCCGCCCAAGCCCAAGAGGAACCCCAACACGCAGCTCAGCGTCTCCTTCGACGACTCCTACATCAAGACGCACGTCTGCTGCGGCCGGGCCTCGCACCACGGCTCCGCCCCCTGCGAGCGCCACCCCTCGCCGCCCTACAGCGACGAGAGCCCCGGCGACGACTGCGAGGACGAGCCCGTCTACATCGAGATGGGCGGCGGCGTGGACGTCGGGGGGCGGGACCCGCAGCCGGCGGCGGGGCCGGGGCCGCCGGGCGACGAGGACGAGCCCGGGGAGTCGGTGTACGAGGAGATGAAGTACCCGGCGCTGGAGGACTACGAGTACCGCACCGACCCGGTCGGCTGCCGCTCGGCCTGCCCCACGCCGGCGCCGTACGACCCCGAGCCGCTCAGCCGCTGCTCCACGCCCCGCAACATCCCAATGTGCGACATCCCCGCCCCCTTCCCCAACCTGCTCACCCACCGGCCCCCGCTGCTCGTGTTCCCGCCGGCGCCCGCCCAGTGCTCGCCCAACTCGGACGAGTCGCCCCTCACCCCCATGGACGTGACCAAGCTGCCCGTGCTGGCCGACCAGTCGTACAGCAAGTCGCCCACCTCCTCCGGCGAGACGCCGCCCTCCTCGGCCCACCTGCGGCGGGAGCTCTGCGCCACGCCCACCCTCACCGTGTCGGGGCGCTCCTCGGCGCCGCCGCTGCCCTGCACGCTGTACTCCAAGTCGTCGTCGGGGGCGTACCAGCGGAGCCACTCGGCGTGCCCGTCCCCCGTCAGCATGGGCCGCTGCCTCACGCCGCTCAGCCTGATGCGGGCCGCGCCCTTCGACCCCGGCATGCCCTTCCCCGGGGGCGGGGGGCTGCCGCGGAGCGCCTCGGCCACGCCCCACGGGAAGGGCTCGCCGCCGCAGGATGGCGGCGGAGGGGGCGGGGTGGGCCGGCACCACGGGGGCTCCATGCAGAACGTGTCGACGGGCCGCTCCCGCACACCCACCAGCCCGCTGGACGAGCTCACCAACCTGTTCACCACGGGACGCAACATGCTGAAGAAGAACGCCAGCGGACGCAAGTCCAAGGAGCCCGGGGAAGGTGAGTGGTCCCCTCTGTTGGGTGGGGGCTCGTACTGGGGGTTCTTAGGGGGAGGTCTGGAGAGGTGGTAGCGAGCGATAAGGGGGTTTGATTCCCATATGAAAGGTTCAAACGTCTACTTGGTTTGTAGTCTGTATATGTTCAGCCCACAGGACTATGAGATATTAGACGTTTAGTAGTATACGTTTATAGTTAAAAGTAATGCTGTACTTTAATAGAAGAAATCCTAGAATTCCTTTGGACACGTGTGTATTACGTGTATTTCGTGTTTCCATCGGAGCCTAAAGCCTGTTGAATGAGTATTCTCAACAGCCGCGCTTACAACATGCTTACCCCTCATGGTGTTAGTGGATCCCTGTGGCCCATATAACTCCTGTCAACTCCAGAGCCGGCCAGCCAAGTCTGATAGAGATCATACGATTTAATCTGAGGATAGTAGAGGCTAAAGCAGTTCTGTGAAGCCTAGTCGTGGCTTTGATCCATTGGGACGAATTACTTTTAAATATGTAAACATCATCTTTAAATACAGGCAATGACACCACTCTACTGAACGCAATGCCAGGAAATAATAGAAACACTAAACATGGCACGGGACACGAGGTGAAAGATATGTCGGATAATTACAAAATACTAATGAAAACATGAAACTTAATTTAACTGATCTCTTTGATTAATTTCATCCGTTGTTTGGATCTTACTCTTTGATTCATGTTGCAAATGAACGTGTTAATTCTACTGGATAACACAAACTGTAGAGCGAATACAAATCTCTCGCTAATGAAAAGGCCTATTGCATAATTTATAACGTTATTATTAAAGTAGCCAACACATACTTTAAATTACGCATTTGCAGACCATGCAGCAATGACGGCTGTTTATGAACTGCATAATGTATGGTTTCTGTGGAGAAGCGGGTCATGTATTCATCTGAATAGCCATAGAACAGAGGGGTATTCTGTAGTGGCCCCTCCCCCCCCCCTAAACACAGACTCTCACCAACCAGTGATATGATCCTAATGTGCCATGCATAATAATAAACAAAAACACAGCGGATCGACATTCCGTCTATACAGCCGGCTCTACTTGATGCTCGTAGCAACCACCACATGGCAACTGAGCATGAGGAGGAATCCCTGTTTGTTATTTCTAAGGCATCCCAGCCAATCGCAGCTCAGGCTGCCTTGGTTGTCAAGTTAGTAATGAGCTCCCGGGTAGAAGGATACGTGTGTGTGCGTGTACATGTGAGTGTGTGCGCGTGTGTGTGTGTGTGTGTGAAAGGAAATGGGAGGTGGCTTATTTACTATCAAGCAACACCTGATCCGAGTGCTCCTGTTTATTCTCCAGGACCAATCAGAGAGAGGACGGTAACCGATTCAACCAATGAAGATAAGGCTTTGCCATGTTGGACTATTGGACCTTGTTTATTTGCAATTGTCAACATTACCTGATAATGTAAAGGCATAGGTTATTCTTTGATTCATCGAAATGGTGTTATTCAACCACCATTCCAAAGTATCTTGACAAGCAAAGGTTGCATAAAGGCTACTATTCTTGACGCTGAAAAGAACGGGGGACAGTTGTTGTAGTTTGACCACTACAACTGAGCCTAGAAGAAGGGGGCAGCTAAACAGTGTGTGTGTGTGTGTGTGTGTGTGTGTGTGTGTGTGTGTGTGTGTGTGTGTGTGTGTGCTGTAATTAGCCATGTGCAATCATAGCATCCAATGCATATTCACATATGTACATGAGCACTACTTTGACACAGTTTTCCTGAGATAATGGAGAAATCCACCGCTAGCCTGACCTACTTAATCAACTAGTTAATCTCTCCCTCTCTCTCTCTCTCTCTCTCTCGTGCTCTTTAATCTCTCTCTCTCTCTTTCTCACTCATTAGCTCAAGCATACAAACACACATGTGGCTCCATAACCGGATACACATGTAGTGTAACAAGCCATCAGAAATATAGACCGTGGCACAGATGCAAGGGAATCACCACATGCATAGAAATCAATCATGTGCATTAATATTTAATCATCTCTCTATTGGACTGTCACAATTAATTTAGAAAAATGTATTCATGTCCCAGAGGAATGATTGTCTTGCATATCTAAATAGACCACCATGGGTATTTTATGGGGGTTTTATTTTAGGTTAGCAATAATTTTCTGCTGATAGTATTTTCTCAGTTTCACATTAATTATTGAATTGAGTTTGAAGGAATACACATTTTAAAAGAGTTCTATCTGTTTGAATCTTTGCATGTTGAAAGATGGCTATGAACGGATATACTTATTGTAGTCCCTTGAGATCTCGCAAATTTAAATCACATTTTGCTATCAGTGGGGGGGAGAAAAAAAAGCTCTGAAGCCCAAATGTCGCCTCCTCAGTTTGTAGAGAGTGGCACCTAGTGGAGGCTTTAGGGTATTGCACGGGTGAATGGCGCAACAGCATAATACAGTGTTGTGCAGTAGTGTTTGCTTTCATCAGGAGCATAGCTTGTTCTGTTATGCGGACCTCGTTCATACCATCACAACACATAAAATACCATCCTAATTTAGAGGTGGCCGAGTTCCTTCAGGCTGCTCCTGCGATAACCTTCTAGTACCGGTATCATCCCATAGTTCGACCTGACACTAACCCACGTCTCCTGGTCTCCCCTGCAGCCGAGTCTAAGAGCAAGTCCCACTCGGAGGCCAAGCGCGAGGGCAAGGAGCGCCACGGCAGCCACGGCAAGGAGTCCAAGAGGGAGTCCAAAGAGCGCCACCACAAGGAGTCCTCCCACCGCAAGGACCGGGACCGGGGGGACAAGGGGGACAAGGAGTCCCACGCCAAGCGCCGCAACAGCAAGGACCGGGGCTGCAGCTCGGTCGAGCCCATCCCCACGCGCCGGGACTCCAAGGAGAGGGGCTGCAGCTCGGTGGAGCCCGTCCTGCTCATGAGGCGGGACTCCAAGGACCGGAGCGGCAGCAACGGAGACCTGCTGACGGCCCGCAGGGACAGCAAGGACCGGACCATGGTGGGCGGCGGCATCGCGGGCGGCCTGGGCCTGGAGGCGCTGCTGCGGCAGGACGGCAAGGAGCGCGAGCGGCTGCTGCTGGACCACGGCGCCCCCGAGCCGCTGCCGCGGCAGGAGCAGGTCAGGGAGCGCTCCCGGAGCAGCGCCGAGTTCGGCCGGCACGAGAGCCGGGAGAGGCTGTTGGAGCAGCCGCCGGACCCGCTGCTGCCGCGGCACGACAGCAGGGAGCCCAAACACGAGGGCAGGGAGCGGCCCCCGGAGCTTCTGCCGCGGCAGGAGACAAAGGAGAGGACCCGGTCCGAGTACAAGCACGACGGCAAGGAGCTGGCCCCCGAGCTGCTGCCGCGGCAGGACAGCAAGGAGAGGGCGAGGAAGGGCCTGGAGCACCGGCACGACGGCAGGATCGACCAGCCGCCCGAGATCCTGCCCCGGCAGGAGACGTCCCGGGGGGGGGCGGAGGGCCCGCGGGGCAGCATGGACCGATATGGGTACAGGCAGGAGGAGCCCCGGCAGGAAGCCAGGGATCGGTGCTGCTACAACGGGGTGGACGTCCCGCCTCCGCCCCTGCCCAGGCAGGACGCCAAGGAGCAGAGCTGCAGGACTGGGCTTGAGACCCGGCGGGACAGCAAGGACAGGAGTGTGAACGGGGCGGAGCAGCACCGCTACGAGGGGAAAGACGCCAGGAGTCCCAACGGGATGGAGCACCGGCGCGACAGCAAGGAGCGGGGCGGGACGCCGCGGCGAGAGGGCCGGGCCAGCTACAACGCGGACCAATCGAAAGCACAGGAGAGGAACGGGAGCGCGGGGCTGGGGCAGCACTCGTCCACACCCACCCATCACGGCAAGCCGGCCGGAAGCCCACCCGCCGTATCGGGAACCGGAAGTGGTGAGCGTTACGCCCGCTATTTCATCCGTACAACTGTAATCAGCCAACACTAAAGCGTGCTGTTATTACCAGTGTGTAATTATGGTTCATTTTTCTATGCAGAACTCAAAGCACCACCTAAGTATGGCCGCACAGCGTCCGTACCTGGGACCCAATCTCCCATGGGTACACCGCAGAGGAAAGGAGGAGACTCCCAGCCTCCACATCAGGTACGCAGCGCTCATACCTCCTCCTCGTCTCAGAGGGAAACAGACGGCCCCGCACCACCCAGTTTAGGTGGCTTCACCACGTACTGACTCCTCTCTCTCTCTCTCTCTCTGTCTCTCTGTCTCTCTGTGTCTCTCTCTCTCTCTGTGTCTCTCTCTGTCTCTCTCTCTCTCTCTCTGTCTCTCTGTCTCTCTCTCTCTCTCTCTCTCTGTGTCTCTCTCTGTCTCTCTCTGTCTCTCTGTCTCTCTCTGTCTCTCTGTCTCCATCCAAGATGCCCCAGATGCCCTGGATGTGTGGAGACAACACCATGCTGGACCAGATCGAGAGGAAGCGCACCCTCTGCATGGAGATCCGGTCCAGGCAGCACCCGTTCCTGCAGCGCACCCTGGAGAGGCCCCCGGCCGACAGGGGCCCGTCAGACAGGGCCCCGGCGGACAGGGCCCCGGAGAAGAGCCAGTGCAAGCAGCAGAGCTCGCCGGCCCTCCCGGGTTGGGAGAAGAGCAACGGGGCCAAAAACATCCGTCCCCCCCCGTACCCCACGCAGAAGACGGTGTTCTGGGACACCGCCATCTGACTGTCATAGCGACGTCGCTCTCATCCAATCCCGAACCCCCCCCCTCCTGAGTACCCGATCCCCCCCCTCCCTACCCCCCCCCCCCCCCCCCCCCCCCTATTTTCCCTCTAGGGCCGTGCTGATTGGCCCCCTGGACGCCAGGGGCACGGGGGCAGCCATGAGGGCAAAGGGAGGACTTGCTGATGTCAAAGGACAATGGTGGTTACCATAGCAATATTTCTGCTCGTTCAGGTTGTCATGTTTTGTTATCATCACTGGTGATATTTGATATTTTTCTATCTCCTGTAACTGGATCCTTGTATTATACTTAGTAGAATAGATATTTGAATAGATATTTTCTAAATCAAACAGGGGATTAAAAGGCAGTTAAATTATGTATAGTAGCTTACATCCAATATTTATTTTAATGTTTTTTTTTTTCTTTTCGTTTTGGTATTTTACATTTGAAAGCATACTCTATCGATACTTGTACTTGTAGTACAACCTTCTTTTCACACGCGTACCACGATCATTTCTGTTGTGCGTGCTGGAAGCATTGAAATGAATCAACTATATTCTCTCAATATATACTCTGCATTTACACTGTTGTATTGTACTATGGGGAGGCGGGTTGTTAATGTACCTTAGACTTTCAGGACCCTCCATGCCTGGACTAGTGTGTGCTAGAATGTACAACAGTCGGTCCTAGAAAAAAAGAAACAGGTATATGTGTGTGTACTGCAGTTTGTGTATTACCGTAACAAGCTGTGTCGTCACCATGTTCAGAGCCCTTCACACCGGTTGAAACTTTAAGCAGATTACAAAAAAAAAGACGAAAATACCTGTTAGCTGGCATTTCTTTGTAGACGACTGACCAGGGTGTGAAATGTTTTACGGTTCTCTAAGATGACACTACAGGGACGGGCAGTGGAGGTGGTACATTAGGACAAACATGTTAAATAATATAGTTCCCAAGCGAAAATCAACCAAAGCCTGTTAAGGGTGAGAGATGGCTGTGGTTGCACTTACGACGGTTCGGTCATTTAAAATAGGGTTGGTGGCAGTAGCTGGTGAGCCCCAGTACCCATATATAGTCATGCGCTACAAGTACCCTGACCCAGGGAGAGCCATGACTGACGCTTGATGCCAACAGCCAGCCAGTACAATCAACACCTGAGCTTTTAGTACCTTTCTTAATTTTATTGCAGACTATAGTAGCCATATGCACTTGCTTAAGAAATAACTGTCAAGAGGATGGTGATATATATTTTTAACATATGAGCCTAGCAGAGCTGTGCCATGTCGTTACCAATATACTGCCCGGGGGGGGGGGGGGGGGGGGGGGCGACCATGCACGAGACAGGCTGTCAGGGACCATGCAGTCATTTATGATTGGCTGTTGACAGAACAGCTCTATCTCCGTACCGATTGGCTGCTGATTGGCAGCCAATGAAGAGAGATGGAATCATAGAAGGACCTAAGGCATGGCAACAGCTCTGCGACCCCTGTCACTAGGACAAAGGGGTCGCAAGGAGGCCTCTGGACGTTTGAGGCTTTGTACGCAAACAGGAGAAAAACTGCACTTCCCATCAACCTCCATGACATTTTGATCAGGCGCCGAGCACATAGAGTACGTGTCCCCTACCCTCCCCCTCTCCCCCTCTACCTCAACCTCTTACCTACACCATCTCATTTGGTTGTCTTTTGCACATGACATGCAATGTCTGCATTGCCAAAACAGTATGGGGTTTGGCAAACTAACTAAACCTCCAGTACAAGTGCAGTGCCCCCTTTCTAATGAGAATCACGTCTATACAGAGTCCTTTGTGCTTTTATACCTGTGTGTGTGTGAGTATGGGTGTGTGTAAAGAGAGCGTGTGAGTGAGGTTAGTGTGGTTGTGAGCGTGCGTGTGCATGCGTTTGTGTGTGCCAAGCTTCACTGTATGCAGGTCAATTCTTAAAAAATGAAAATGATTGTTTTGAGAAATTCACTTTGTCTGCCCGATCCATGTTACTGGTGGGCGGAGGTGGGAAATGTAGTAACAATGCTGATGCTGATGATGATAACGATGATGTACAATCTTTTGGTGTGGTATAAACGTGCACTGTGAAAAGGTAGAGAGAGCACCGCACTGTCAGAGTCCTCTGTCTTATTGCACTAAGTGTTCTCTTGTTTTTTTTTTCGCATCATAAAAAAATAAGAAATGAAACAAAAAAAATATACAAAACATGTTTGAGGAAAAAAGTACTGTATTCTGATTGTCACTTGGGTTCTGTTGAGAGAAATAAATACATATGAACTTGAGATCCCTCGTGGGCTGCTGAACTGAAGTCAGTGCAATTATTCGCCCCTGAGCAGGGAAAAGGATTCAAAGTAAAAAGACGCTGCTTATTCCCTACTTCAAGCTGTGATGCACTCGGAATGACTCCGAGCATTCAAATCATCAATAGTTGGCCCGGAGGAGTTGCAGTACAGCAGTGCAGCAGCTGTACTAGTTATAGAACAGCAAAGCAATAGCAAAGTTTGAGAAAGGAAGAGTGCTTTCAAGTTCAAGTCATGTTTCTTTCCTGACTCAATGGAGGCAGGAGTTTCTTAAAAATATATAATTTGAATGAATACAAAAATCGTGATAATATTCGTTACATGATCAATTGCAAATACAAGACAAAAATGACATCATTGGAATGAAAAATCCCTAAAAAAAGTAAGTAGGCCTAAGATTTAAAACACAGAAAAAACGGTGGCTCTCGCCACGAAACATCCCTATAACAACGAAACCTCCCTATAGCAACGAAACATCCTTATAGCAACGAAACGAGCCTGCAAACGGCCCGGAGGGCGGAGACCCTCATCTGTATCGGCTGCAGACGTGGCAGCGGCTGGTGTTCTGCCGCTGGCGGTCGGGGGTCTTGATGGTGCCGATCTGCGGGCTGAGGAACTGCTCGGTGGGGCCCACCGTGGTCAGCCAGAAGCTGAGGCGGTTAGCAAAGTAGAAGCAGGTCCCCCTGGCGCCCTGGCACTCCACGAAGGGGTGTGCCCGGAAGTCCTTCAGGCAGCTGCCCGACGACGTCAGGGACTGGCCCCCGCCGTCGTTAACGGCCCCCGTGTGCTGAGGGTGGGGAGACGGGATAGAGGTATAGAGATAGGCCACCATACACACATTCTATTAACTGCATTGGAGTGTAGGGGTCGGGGTGCGGCACTGTTCACACAATGTTTGCAAGAGGCCACGCCCCTACCGGCTTCAAGGAAATGTATTTAAAATACCAAATCATCTTCATGACCTCACACTTACCCGAGTGCACACACACGCACACACACACACAAACTGCATCCCAAAAAGTGCACTCATGCCCATTTCTTGACTCACACGTTAACACCCAAGTAATCACACAAACTGCACTACCACAGCCTCCCGCCGGGAGGAATAGAGTGCATAATAAACCCTTAATGAATACATGATGCATTAGCCAACAAATCCCTGGTGGACACCCAGATCTGGAGCGGGGCCGGTTAGGGGGGGTGGTGATGGGCCACTCACCAGGAGGAAGGAGTAGCCCGTCCAGAGGCTCCTCCAGCCAGGCGGACAGGCGGGCGCCGTGGGCTCCTGGCTGTGGAAGGCGGCGGTGGGGGCCCAGGCCTCGCACACCACGCAGCGGCTGACGTGCGAGCCGATCTCGGAGCCTGAGAAGGGCATCATGGGGATGTGGGCGGTGGTGGAGAGCCAGTAGGACTTGTCGTTGCGGCCGGAGTAGCGGCACGCGCCGCTGTTGCAGTAGGAGAAGGGCATGGTGGAGAAGACGGGCAGGCAGGAGCCGGCCTGGCCTGGAAGGGTGGGTGGAGAGAGAGAGAGGGCGAGAGAGAGAGAGAGAGAGAGAGAGAGAGAGAGAGAGAGAGAGAGAGAGAGAGAGAGAGAGAGAGAGAGAGAGAGAGAGAGAGGGGAGAGGGGGGGAGGGTGAGAGAGAGAGGAGGGCGAGGAGAGAGAGAGAGGAGCAGGGGGGAGAGAGAGGAGAGGGGGGAGAGAGGGAGGGAGAGAGAGAGGAGGCGGAGAGGAAGGAGAGAGGAGGGAGGAGAGGGAGGAGGAGAGGAGAGGGAGGAGAGAGAGAGGAGAGGGAGGAGAGAGACGGATGAGGAGAGAGGGGGAGGGGAGAGGGGAGGGGCGGAAGAGCGAGGAGGAGGGGGGGAGAGGAGGAGGACGAGAGAGAGGAGAGAGCGAGGGAGAGAGAGGAGAGAGGCGAGAGGGGGGAGAGCGGGAGGGAGGGGAGAGGGGGGAGAGAGGAGGAGGGGGGGGAGGGAGAGGAAGAGAGCGAGAGAGAGAGCGAGGGGAGAGAGGAGGGAGAGTGAGGGCGGAGGAGGAGGGGAGAGGGGGAGGGCGAGAGGAGAGAGGGAGAGAGAGGGGGAGAGAGACGGAGACGGAGAGAGAGGGGGAGAGAGGGCGAGAGAGTGGGAGGGGAGGGCGAGAGGGAGAGAGATGGAGAGAGAGAGGGGGAGAGAGAGAGAGGGAAAAAAGAGAGAGAGATTGGGGAGCGAGAGAGGGGGAGAGAGAGAGGGAGAGAGAGAGAGAGGGGGGGGGGGGAGAGAGAGAGGGGGGAGAGAGAGAGAGAGTAGGGAGAGAGAGAGAGGGGGGGAGAGAGAGAGAGGGGGACGAGAGAGAGGCGAGGAGAGAGAGGGGAGAGAGAGAGAGAGAGAGAGAGAGAGAGGGGGAGAGAGAGGGAGACGGAGAGAGAGGGGGAGAGAGAGGGGGAGGGCGAGAGAGAGAGATGGAGAGAGAGGGGAGGAGAGAGAGGAGGGAGAGAAAAGAGAGAGAGAGTGGGGGAGAGAGAGAGAGGAGAGAGGGGAGAGAGAGAGGGAGAGAGAGAGAGAGAGAGAGGGGGGGGGAGAGAGAGAGAGGGGGAGAGAGAGAGAGGGCGAGAGAGAGGGCGAGAGAGAGGGCGAGAGAGAGAGGGGGAGAGAGGGAGAGGGGGAGAGAGAGAGAGAGGGGGAGAGGGGGAGAGAGAGGGAGACGGAGAGAGAGGGGGAGAGAGAGGGGGAGGGCGAGAGAGAGAGAAATGGAGAGAGAGGGGGAGAGAGAGGGGAGAGAGAAAAAGAGAGAGAGAGTGGGAGAGAGAGAGAGGGGGGAGAGAGGGAGAGAGAGAGAGAGAGATGAACAGACAGAAAGAGAGAAAAAGAGAGAGTAGGTAATTCATCAACATCCTGCATGTGCTTCATTGAAGAGTCTACAGATGTGAACTGTTCATAGATAATATAAAAACTAACACCCACAAACAATGGGTAACCAACAATAAACACAGGGTTCCTTCCCCTTACCTAGGTCCTGCGTGTGGGCTTTCTCCTGTCCCTCCAGGAACACCAGGCTGTAGCCCACCCAGAGCTGTTGGTTTCCCTGTGGGCACTGCGGCACCACCACAGACTGGCTGTGGATGACCAGCAGGAAGCCAGAGGAGGCCGCACTCTGGACGCTGGTGTCTCCTGGTTCACCGGCTGGCCCTGTTGGGCCTGGACCCGGGAGAATGGGGAGCAGAGATCACAACACGATGGGGAGACTGGGCCTGAGGCGGTCATTCAAGATTCTAGGTGAGGTGGCTCAATAAATAACCAAATAATTATATATAATAAAAAGTTGCAAAGGATCAAGTTCTTTTTTTTAACTATATTGAATGTAGCTTTAGTTCATCTTTTTTGTTTTTGAGTTGTTTCAACCTCTTTGTAACGTCCTTTTCTTAAAGCTTGAAGTGCTTGTCTGAGTCAAACAGGACCAATTTAGTGCAAGCTGACTACAAGGCATTCAGGCCACACATGGAGGATCCAATCGTGTGATTGGCTGACCTTGATTTCCAACGAACCCCCGTGGCCCAGTGTCTCCTGGGGCACCGACGGGACCATCGTTACCAGGACGACCATCTGTCCCTTGGGGGCCTCGGTATCCAACGCTACCCTTTGCACCTGGAACATAGCACACGGGGTCCATGTGAGATACATGGGGATGGTGGGGGTAGGGAGGCAGTCCATTGAGCACGTGGATCTTGGATCTTGGATCTGGAGGGTTGCTGGTTCCTACCCCCCACTTGCTTAAAGGTGCTTTAGGACAGATTTAAGGACTATCATTTCCGTGTGACTTGTTAGAAAGCTACTACCAATCTGTCAGCCTTTATTGACAAAGTTTTCTATGAGGAAATCTGCATTGGTTGTTCTGTATTGCGTATGCCTCAGTGCGTGCAATCTAGGTTTTTACATCTGGGCAATCAGGGTAACTCTTCCTTGATTGATTTTGGGAATTGATCTTGCCTGTCAATCAATCATGCTTGATTGAGGGAACATTTTATTGTGATGATTATTTTCCAAACGTTCCCTCTCTCTTTACCACTCTCAAATGATACCAACAGCACCTTTAATTGTTGCAGTTTCCCTTGAGCAAGGCATCAAACTCCTCTGTGCACCTAAGGAGTAGCTGACTGTTCCCTTGCATGGACGGACCCTCTGGTCTTTGTGAATGTGCAGAGGTGATTAGGTGTTGAGGATTAAGGTAAAAGGTGGGGCCTATTTTAGGTGGAGTGCTTCACACAAACAAACCAGCATCACTCACCCCAGCCACACCAACACTCACACCCACAGCCTCACCCACCACACCCACACCCACACCCACTGAGACGACATGCCTTTAGCCCCTGGGCGCCCCGGAGGTCCCCTGTCTCCTGTGAAGCCATCCGGGCCAGGTTTACCAGGGGGTCCGGAGGGGCCCCGGGGACACCTCGCTATGACATCCCCAGGCGGCCCTTTGGCTCCTAGAAAGCAAAAAAATTAAAATATTACAAATGTGTGTCTTATTGAGTCAAAGTTCCCTCTATTAATCAACATCCTTTATGATGTCCGGTTACTTACTGTTAACTTTTCATATATCTTGGGCTGCAGGTGCACTCACCCTCATCTCCTCGGTAGCCTTTGTCTCCATGCCGACCCGTGGGCCCAGGAAAACCACGGGGACCCCAGGATCCAGCAGGACCTCTGGT
This sequence comes from Gadus chalcogrammus, assembly GCF_026213295.1. Taxonomy (NCBI): domain Eukaryota; kingdom Metazoa; phylum Chordata; class Actinopteri; order Gadiformes; family Gadidae; genus Gadus; species Gadus chalcogrammus. The sequence continues at coordinate 15,917,280 of NC_079419.1, read as the reverse complement.
CCCAGCAGGACCCATAGCACCTGTCAGCAGCACAACCCAGGTCCCATGCTTTAATGACGCTACCATCATTAGCATCTTCATTGCTACTACTTCTTGTGTGTGAATAGGCATATTTTCAGTTATATCTTATTTTTATTTTTGATTGAACTGAATTCTCTGAGTTTCCTGTTCTTTCGGCTGTGTCACCCGGGCTCCAATTATTTACAATTAATTTGGAATGAATAAAATAACATATTAGTGCATCTTTGATTATAATATTAATATTAAAAAAATAATACCGTACCTTTAGGTCCTCTTAAGCCCGGGGACAAACTTCCGGGAGGTCCTAGGAAGCCTTTGGCCCCCTTAGGGCCGTCTCGTCCCTGGAGGCCAGATCGCCCTTGGTCCCCCCTAGAGGCGATGGTGGTTCCTGGGTACCCTTGATCTCCAGGAGCACCTTCACACAGAAGACACGTAGCACCCACCTGATGGGTCACCTGGGAACTGTATTTTAAGTACTTTTTCGGCCATTTGTACCTTCATATTTTTCTCAGGGGGATATATGGGAATATAACAATTATTTTCTCTGTCTATTTATGTGATTAAAAGGTTTCTATCTCGTTTTTCTACTTCCGTCTCTTTCATTTGACTTTATTCAAGTTATATCATGCATGTATTATCATTGTTTTGTATCAATCCTGCTTTTTTCCAAAAAAGAATACAGAAATGTGTTTTTAAAAAACCTCCTGAGAGCCAAACACACGGACACACACAACGCCACACTCGTGGGCCCCCTGGGGAGCCTTGGCGGTGGGAACAGAGAGCACCACAGACCTGGGGACCCCACAGCTCCTGGACGCCCGTCCGGCCCCGCTTCTCCCCGATAATCCTTTTCCAGGTCGCAGCACTCCGGGCCTGAGTTTCTGGGGGGCCCGGCCTCCCCGGGGCGGCCAGGGGGTCCTGAGGGGGGGAGGAGAGGGTAACTATATTTCATCTGCATTTCCCACTCTGGGATTAATAAAGTACATCATATCTCATTTTGTACAAAATGAGATATGATGGGAGGGCTAGCTGTTTTATTTATTGAAGTTTTTTGTCCTCAATTTCGAAAATGTACCTTGTAAACCTTTAGAGGCAATATAATCAATAACTTACATCATTTAAATGTTCAATTCACCTGACACGTCTTTGGATATAATATTTAATTTAAAGACAAAAGTCCCAAGTGACGGGGCAGACCGTGGTATCCAGGTGGGCCTTTAAGCCCCTTGTGTCCAGGATGGCTTGACCCTGGGAATCCTGGGCGTCCCATCTGACCTCTGACCCCTGGGAAACCATTTGGACCCGGAGGTCCAGGTACATCGTCGCCTTGAAATCGAGACATTCAATGAATATTTGTAACGCTTAATTACGTATCAAAGCAAATGTGTCTCTTGAGAGACATTGGATGCAAGAGACATGTTCATTGGATCTGACCTAATAAATGCCTCCGTTGCCTTACCTGTCGCTCCCTTCGCCCCGTTTGGGCCCCTCAGTCCATCGAGTCCATCCCGCCCTGGTAATCCTGGCCCTCCTGGTGAGGGAATTATGTAGAATTATGCATCTCATTCACGTATTTTAGTCAATCCTTTAGGCCATGCATTGCACCATCTCTCCAAAAGGGGCATGCGATCCATCACATTAGAGCTCCAGAGGTCCTGATCGGGGTCTCGGTCAGCACCTGAAGGGCCAGGCCGGCCTGCGGGTCCGCCGGGCCCCTGGACTCCATCAACCCCTGGAAAACCAGGAAACCCCGGGAGACCCTGTAGGCCTTGCAGCCCTCGGAAACCTGGCCGCACAAAGACAGTCGTCTTTCAACTGATGTGCTGAAGAATTATGATATAAAACATCACATCGTTTCAAACCTACATCCATGAAATTCATAAAAATTGTGATTTTATAACAAGCAATTTGTATAGAAATATAATTCTCTCAACCTATTTCATGATGCACAGGAATACCGTACTAATCACATTGAACATGCTTACAAGCTAAGCTAATAGTAAGAGACAGAGATGGTGCAGGTGTGGTAAGAAACCTAGCCATGAAGAAAAGAGCTCACAGACCTTGTTCCCCGTCCCTCCCCGGATCCCCAGGGGTCCCTCGGGCCCCTGGGGGTCCTTCGTACCCCTGGGGTCCTGGCTCTCCTGGCTCTCCAAGCCTACAGGTGACTGGAGAAGAGACACATCAATACCAATCCCGACACAGCGGTAACCACGGTTACTGAAGCAGTGGGCTCAACGGTCATTCAAGTAGTCATAAACAGCGTTTTGATGTGGAATGCGTTCACACCACTTTGCTTTAGATACCCGCCAGACGACCAACGATGAGGAGACGCACCTCAGAGAGCACGTTGTTATTTCTACAGGCCAGACTCACTTCCTGGTCCGTCCTCCCCTGGGGGCCCTTTAGGGCCCGGTGGGCCTGGCTCTCCGTACGACTCTCCCATGTCACCTGCAACAGGGGCAAACGGTATTCCCTTTAACCCCTCTGTTCTCCTGAATAATGAATGAACGGATGGAGGATCACAGACACACACGAAAACGACAATTTTATGTCTCCTGTTCCTTTGTTGGCCCTTCTACGAACCATCTTGACTCACCCTTGGGCCCTGTGTGCCCCCGAAGGCCCAGCAGGCCTGGAGGGCCATCGACCCCCGGGTCTCCCTGTTACAATGTAAACGCACAAAGAAAAATGATACGTTAAAAAAATAACGTATTTTCCAGATCAAATAACGTATCATCAGATCAGTTTAGGTTAGGCTGTGGGGGAGAGCAAGGCGAGAGTCCATCACGCACCGCTGGTCCAACCTGACCCGTCTGCCCTCGCTGTCCAGGGAAGCCTTTGATTCCAGGCAGCCCTGGAGGCCCTCTGTGTCCTGCTCTGCCTGGAGGCCCAGTCAGGCCCTTCAGCCCCCCGGCCCCAGACCAGCCGTCAGCCCCCGAGTCCCCTGGCTCTCCTCTGACGCCGGCCAATCCTGCGGGAGAGCAGCTCAGAGATGAACTTCTGTTGATGACTTCACTTTGATCATTTCAAGTAGATAGGACGTAGAAGGATGTTAATGATGAATCTAATTAATGATGACAAAGATCAACACAAATGGGATTCATGTTCAACAAAATACATCAAAAAACTTGAAATTGTTAAATCTCTCTTTTTAACTTAGATAGATAGAGCAATACTAGATTGGAGCTGCATTTTTAAGGACGAGGAGAATACAAAAATGTGTTAATTGTAACCAATATTGAGTTATAGATGAGTTGTATTGTTATCATTGAGACATTACGTTGACTTTACTCTATTACCTTGCAGTCCAGGGTTCCCTGGTAGTCCCATCTGTCCTGGTGACCCTGGTTGTCCTTTCAACGATGTGATCTTCACAGGGGGTCCAGGGGCACCGGGGGGACCGGGGAGACCTGTGGTAGTAATAGCATATCTCTATCCCGCGACTTAATTCAACCGCAGTGCAACACACTTGACTAAGGAACAATATTGGAGATGCTTTGTGGCAATTTGGTTTCTATTTTTGGAGGTGGTTGTTGTATGGTCATTTATTTTAAAACACTAATGTGTAAAGAATTACCTTTAACGCCAGATGGTCCTTTGTCTCCTGTCAACCCTTGGCGTCCGTTAAATCCTCTTTCCCCCTGTTTTCCGTTAGGACCTGGAGGTCCAGTTCCACCGGGGAAACCTACTACCCCATCCCTGCCAAGATGACCCCTCTCCCCTGGGAAGAGAATCAAGGTCTGTGTGTAGTGAATCATTTTTAAGGCCAACCATGAAAACAGGGGTTTAAGTTTGCCCTCTAGTGGTGAAGAATGTATTTAAAAAAGAAACAACTTTTCCGGAAAAATGTAAACATAGCCTGCCAAAGTAAGGAGGGATCACAAAGCAGATATCACAGCATTTTTTTTTTAACACATGTATGTTGAGGCAGCCAATAACCTTTCAGTCCAGGCTGGCCATTGTACCCATCCTCCGATGGTCCGAATCCGCCTTTATCGCCGACTGGGCCCGGAAATCCTTGAGCGCCGGTCACACCTTTTCTACCCTTCAGGCCATAACCCGTTGGACCCACAACTCCGCTCAAACCCTTTCGGCCAGGAAATCCTACCAAAATTGTGAAATGAAAACGGACAATGAGAGACTCAAAATGTTATCAATGAAACTCGAAAAAGTATAGACCAAATTGGTCAAGACATCCACCGCGTTCAGCAGATGCAGTGTGTGCTTGTGCCGCCGGCATTCTCACCCGGCCTTCCTATCGGGCCTGGGTTGCCTGGAGGTCCAGGTACGGAAGAATCAAACGGAGTGCATGAGGCCCCCGGGGGACCCGTGTCTCCGAGGTCGCCAGCGGCCCCTGATATCCCCTTTGCACCCAACGGGCCTAGTTGACCACGGACACCTGTGGCAATTCAATCACAATCGCATGTTGTATATTAGCAATGTAGCATTATTCTTGACTTCGTGTCGGACTGCACAGCCTTTTAGCCTTAACCTAGTCAACATACTCCTATGCCTTTATATCTAACCAGCCTCTGGCCATGTCCCACCTGGACACTTTTTTGTCCCTGTCTGAGTGTACTATGTATGTCCATATTGTCGTGTTATCTGATCATGTGTGTGACTGCTATTGACGCTTTTAACATAAAATGTATTATTATTATTATTATTATTATTATTATTACTGATGAAAACCAACATATATAAATATAAACATTTACCAAGGGGGAAAGTAAGAGTTTTGAATGTACAAAAAGGTCCCTGAGCCTTCTCCAGCTCTGAGGAGCCTCACCTTGTAACCCAGGGGCCCCTGTTTCTCCCAGAGGGCCCTTTCTGCCCGGGTTGCCTGGGTGGCCGGGGCGTCCGGGCGGACCAGGCCTTGAGGTGCGGAAGTCCCCACGGTCCCCTTTCCTCCCTGGAGCTCCGGAGTGCCCAGAAGGGCCAGGGGGCCCGTCCAGAGTCCCTCCCCTAGGACCAGGGTACCCCTGGTCTCCGTACGGACCTCTGGGCCCTAAAACACACCCAACCCGCCATGATGAAAACCTCGGAAACAACCAGGATTATTTTGAGGGGTTGAATGTATGTGAGGAAAGAAGAAGTTTGTACCTTGTGGTCCGCTGTGTCCGAATCCCCCGTCATCTCCTCTCACACCTTTAGGCCCCTGGTGGCCACGAGTGCCTGCTAAGCCATCCCTTCCGTCTGCACCAGGGTACCCTAGTACAGCATGTTTAAAGAAGAGTTTAGAACAACCCGATGTGTCTTGTGTTTTAACATGACCATGACTTACAGGTCTAAAAGTGGCATTTCAAAATCCCACGCCAAAGTATTTCTGTGAGACCAAACAGATTGAAACCTTTGATTCACTCACCTGGCATACCACGCCTCCCCTTGGGACCGGGCGGACCCGCATTGATTTTGTCAAGACAGCACGCTTTCACGTCACCTAAAGATAGAATCGGAGACCATCATTATTTTACTAAAAGTGAACCTCCTTTTATGAGGGGTAAGTCCTCCTACAAGTCCACACTTTTGCCACTTTGCAACGTTGACAGATGGGGTTTTTTTTTATTGGAAGAAAATGCTGCGATAATACAAATAAAACAATTCTGAGACACAAACTAGGAAGATGCTGTTGTTCCTCACCCAGAGGTCCAGATCGTCCTGGAATGCCCTCTGAGCCGGGACCACCTTGATCCCCCTGGCGGCCATTGGGACCACGACGACCTGGGAATCCTGACCCTTGAGAGCCTGCGGGCCCCGGGGCCCCTTTGGTTCCTTGATAACCTGGGAACCCTTTCGGGCCCATTGATCCTGGGAATCGGTCTCCCTGCAACGGAAAAACTGTATTTCCGAGGTGTGCCACAGAGTCGCACATACCAACTATTGACATATTTTAAACACGTTTACCCAATTCTAATCTGCTGCAGGTCCTTCCTGATCGTGAGCTTTGCGGATGTATTCTGTATTCTTGTTTTTTTTGTGCATTGCCTATTTCTTACTATATGTTTCCATATAAATGTATTAACTTGCAGTGTTTTCTACAGATATAGCAGTACTACATTTTAATAGTGTTCCTTGTTTATAACCAAAACACAAAGGTGCCTGCTCGAACATAAATAGACAAACAGATGATACACTCACCGGTGCTCCAGGGTCTCCCACGTGGCCAGTTTCCCCGTCCTCTCCTAGACGCCCCTGCCTCCCGGCCAGGCCCTCCTGCCCAAGAACACCACGGTCACCCTTGGCTCCTGGTCAAAATAATGAAGGGCTTTACACGCAAACACAAAGCAGCCATTAAGCTCCAGCTAAAACACATGGATCTAATGGCTTCAATTCATTTAGCTTAATAAGCGAAGAACGTCTCATAGTAGTTTACGAACCATAATCAATTCTTGAAATCTCAGCAGAGCTCACCTGGAAACCTGTCTGGCCTGTTGGAGTCACCCTTCGGACCTTTCCGTCCTTTCTGTCCTAGAGTTCCTATAAAGCCCTGCAACCATAATTGCTCACATGTACTTCATACATCTTACATGGTAAAGGACAAGTGAGATGGAATTAGTTTATCATCAAGACTGCAGCCTGCGCATCCCCACATCCATGTTTCCCGTACCTGTGGGCCTGTTGACCCTGGCCCTCCTCTAAACCCTGGATCTCCTTTCTGGCCCGGAGTTCCAGGAAGGCCATTATAACCTGGGGATCCAGCTGGACCGGGGGGCCCGATGCCTCCGTACCCACCAGTACAGCTACACAGTCCATAACAGCCTGCGAAGATGGGCACACACACACACACACACACACACACACACACACACACACACACACACACACACACACACACACACACACACACACACACACACACACACACACACACACACACACACACACACACACACACACACACACACACACACACACACACATATACAGCCACATTAGTGAATAGACTTTAATTCACACAATCAGCTAAACAAATCCACAGCAAACTGAACATTACCCGGGCTCGGCAAGTAGGTTTGTCAGTAAGTAAAAATTATGTAGCATACGGTTTGTTTAAATTAACTTCTGAATTTCAGCGCTCAATATTATTGCTGGCAGGGCCAGCTGTGGCACGGGGGGCCAGCCTCGGCACGGGGGCCACCAGGGGCCAACCCCCCGCAACACACGGCCCCTGACTTGATCTCAAGCATCAAGGAGGGTCTTTTTGAATTAGATAGTGGGGTGAAGCAGTGGAGTAAAACCAGATCACCTTTCAGGCCTTTCTCCCCTGGGCGTCCGCCTCTTCCCATGTCTCCGGGGGCACCGCGGTCTCCCGGGTAACCCGGTTCACAGTAGTAATCTACCGGGTGGGGAAGGGAGGCCACAGTCACATATCAAACATACCTATGCTATTCGGACCATTGAGGAGCACAAAAAAAGGAATTGAAATGCTCACCTCCACAACCTTATGGAGGTCCGACAGACCGTCACAACCACACACACACACACACGCACACACACACACACGCACACACACACACACACACACGCACATGGACACAAACAGGCCAGAGTTCAGAATAGTAGCAGATTTTTAACACGATGATGAACAAAATTGTACTGGGTGCATAAATATCGATGCCTATGTGTTGATGTAAATATATATGAGTGATGAGCTAACCCTTACCTGGTGGACCGGGGAGGCCTGTGACACCTTTTGCTCCAGGGGGTCCCTTATATCCCTTAGGTCCTTGGACATTATCTTTGTAAACGCCCCCTGGCTCTCCTTTAGACCCCTTCGGGCCAAAAGGGCCTGGTGGTCCAGGCTCCCTATCTGAGAATGTAAATTGGTCACAGACAAACAACGTAGAAATAATTAGTCTTTCTTATGAGCTCTATTTTCTCATTCCTATCTCATCAATTTGAGATGACATAGGGACAGAACTTCTTAGTCGATGGAGGATGATTGATTAGTCAAAAACATGTAAATACCTTCTGATAAAACACATGGGGCATAGTGCATGCCTGGTCTAGAATATTGTCCGTAAACTATTCCGAGACTAAGACGCTGGTTCTTGCCTACCTGTTGTTATTCCCGGCGGGCCCGGGGGGCCGTGCATGCCCATGTCCCCAGTGTCTCCTAGGATGCCAGGTGAACCAGGAAACCCCATGTCCCCTTTGGCACCTAAAACACACACAAAGGTTTGAGATTGAATTAACACCTCACTCAAGAACAACCTTTTCCCTCGCTTTATAGATATTTCTACCTATACCTTTTATTCACGGAAGTCTTCCAAATCCAAATCCAAATGAAAATTGTAAAATTAATGAATGAATTAAAATAAACCAACTCAGAATCAATGTACCATTTCGGAGCTTCGACTTGTCAGTTTCTTGCTACCTGTTTCTTCCCTGTTGCGCACACAGGGAATGCTTGACACTATGGTTAAAACAATCCACCCCATCTTAATTAGGACAGCACAGTAGTATAGAGTAGGCCTTGCTTGAATCCACCCAGGTTTACACCGCACAAACAATCCCTGCATTGTTGGCATGGAACTAAAAGGACTTGAAGTGGTTTGTCGGGGGCCGTCTCCCTTTCCCCAGGTCACATGATGCAGCTGTCTTATTTGGTGACCGTCTGGGAGAATCAGTCCTGTACCAGTGTGTACCAATGTACCAATGACCTGGACACCAAAAAAAACACAAACCACCACCAGCAAGACTCAGTCGATAACCACAGCATTTGAGAAAGGGAAAAAATTCCCCACGGACAGCGCCAAAGCTAAAGGGATCACTAACAAGGGGATGGAGTTCATCGCATGAGATGACTAACCTTTCTCCGCTGTGGGAGATATGGGGTTTTGAAGCCTGATGGAGTATATGGAGCCACGCTATACACTGTCCAGTCGTTGTCATTTTGCTGACGTCTGTCTCCCCGAAATTTAGTTGGGAGTCACGTAGAAAATCGACTAATGAATGTGACTATCGTTATTTATAGCGATCTGATAAATAGCGATCTGTTTTCGGCGCATATAGGCCTATCTGCCTAAGCCCACGTTGAAATAATTTTGATGTTGAATGTTGATGGCGCAGTTGTTGAAATAAACAGATTGATTTCATACGAATCATAAAAGCCTCTCACTGTGTCATTGTGATTAACGACGTCCCGTCGTCCAGGGGACGTAATTAATTGTCACCGTGAGGGTCAATATTCTCTCTCGGGTCGACCTCGGGACGAAGAGAATTTTGTGGGAACTGACTTCATTTTTCTGTTTAAGTTTTCAACACTTTCTGCGAACCCAAACTGGTTCTTGGTCGTTGGAAAAGACTTATGTGAAAAGGTAAATGGAAAATGACCGAGCTTCGTTCAAATGGCTGTACCCGCTGCCTAATATCAATATCCACCCGAAGCAATGTTTTTTTCAACAATTGATACCCGCACCCGCCTGATCGTCGGGTGACCATGCGTCCCGATTTTGAGTTGCGTGTTCCGCGTCCCAACAAAAGCCTGTCGGCAAGCTAAAATGTCCAACCACTACGAAATGTCCCCTGTTGTCCAAATTTTTTTCATGCTTAAAAGAAGCAGGATTATAACCTAATTTTCAGTTTATTTTGTTTTTTACACATTTGAAGATTTTATTTAAAGTCACATTTGTCTTGTTTCTTTTTTGTTGTTGATCCGAAAATGATCCGACCCGTAACTCAAAAACCGTGACCCGATCCGAACCGTGAGAGTGTCCTCTTCACATGGGCAGCAGACAGGCAGAGAACGTGATCGTGGGGGGTGGGTGGAGTTTTCTGTGGGTTTGTGTTGATTGTGGCTTCAAACCGTGCAAAGAAGCTGTTGAGGTTGTTGAGCAGAGAGATGTCGTCGACGCAGATCTGTGGCGCGGGCTTGTAGTCTGTGATCGTCTGAATGCCCTGCCACAGGCTCCGGGCGTCTCTGCTGTCTTTGAAGTGGCAGGTTATCTTTATATTTTTTGTCACGTCCCGACAAAAGCCTGTCGGCAAGCTAAAATGTCCAACCACTACGAAATGTCCCCTGTTGTCCAAATTTTTTTCATGCTTAAAGGAAGCAGGATTATAACCTAATTTTCAGTTTATTTTGTTTTTTACACATTTGAAGATTTTATTTAAAGTCACATTTGTCTTGTTTCTTTTTTGTTGTTGATCCGAAAATGATCCGACCCGTGACTCAAAAACCGTGACCCGATCCGAACCGTGAGAGTGTCCACTTCACATGGGCAGCAGACAGGCAGAGAACGTGATCGTGGGGGGTGGGTGGAGTTTTCTGTGGGTTTGTGTTGATTGTGGCTTCAAACCGCGCAAAGAAGCTGTTGAGGTTGTTGAGCAGAGAGATGTCGTCGACGCAGATCTGTGGCGCGGGCTTGTATTCTGTGATCGTCTGAATGCCCTGCCACAGGCTACGGGCGTCTCTGCTGTCTTTGAAGTGGCAGGTTATCTTTATTGTATAGTCCTGTTTTGCTTCCCTGATGCCACGGGACAGGTTGGCTCTCGCTATTCTCAGGCCAGTTTCATCCCCGGCTCGGAAGGCGTTGTCTCTGGTACTCAGCAGCAGGTGGATATCCCCTGTCAGCCATGGCTTCCGGTTAGACTAAATGATGATAGTCTTTGTGTGAGTCACATCATCGATGCACTTCCTGAAGAAGTACCAGTGTCTGTGTACTCCTCAATGTCTGTGTGGTTGTTGTATGTGGCTCCCTACTTCAACATTTCCCAGTGTGTTGTTCTTAAACAGTCCTGAAGGAGGCCCGCTCTTGCCACACACATACTGGCTTCCAAACCGGTTTGGTGACTTTCACTCTCATGTCTGTATGCTTGCATTAGCATAACAGTGATGTGATCAGAGAGTCCGATGTGAGGGAGGGGGCAGGCCTTGTATGCTCCTCTTTTGATCGTGTAGACCGTATCCAAAATGTTAGCTCCTCTTGTTGGGAAATCAACATGCTGGTAGAGTTTTGGAAGGACATTCTTAAGATGATTGATGAACAGCATTTTTGCATCATTGAAATCTCCAGCGAGGATGATGAATCCATCCGGGTGTGCTGCCTGTTGTTTACTGATGGCCTGATACAGTTCACAACGTGCCGCATTCCTGCACGCGTTACGCTGCTGGTGGAGGCTGGAGGGATGTATACCGCGACTAGCAAGATTGCAGTAAACTCCCTCGGAAGGTACAAAAGACGGCACCTTATGATCATAAACTCCAGCCAGTGGTAAACAGTGTTTACATACTACCACAGTGTCACCGCACCACGAAATACTGAGAGAAATGCATTAATTGCACGGTTCCCCGTCATTAAAGTGATGAATATCATAACTCAACATAATCCATTTTTAATTTGACATCACATATACTTTTCTGTTCACTGTCTGTTTTCTCCTCAATACTTTTTTTGAACTTCAACTTCGATGTTGGCGAGACGTTGGTGTTCATAGTTTACATACCTGTATCAATGCCTATGTGTATAGGAAAATATATGAGTGATATAAAGAGAACAGTTATCAAATAGATAGAGTGACAGCGTGGTTTACCCGGTGATCCGGGGTGAACAACAAGTACGTTTAGTTCTCTCATTGTTGCCTTTTGCTTTCATTGCTTTTCACAAAATAGGGACATGTTTGTCTTGTGAATGATTCAGTTTGTTTTTAAGAATCGATTGGCTTGATAGTTATAATCGACATATATCTGGTTAACTAGGGGTAGCTAGATGCTAGTCATTTTAATAGAATAAGTTGTATTGTTTTACTCCTTTGTGTATCTACAAAAAGGACGAGAGTATCAAAACAAAGATCGTCACTAGAGATGTCCTTTTCTGATCATTGCCGTATTCGTGGCCGTCTTCCTGTTGGGGCCTCACCTCTCGATGCAGTTCCATCGTAGTAGACTTGGGGCCCAGGATCTCCAGCGTCCCCTTCATAACCCTTTGAATGTACAAGGAATGAGAGGAGATCGGGAGATCAGACATCAATGTCTGTGTTTCCAATGAGGCTCCAAACAGTAACATGTAACATTAAGGGTAGTGGTTACCTAGTCACCTATCAGGTTAAAAAAGGTTTCGTACATTTATTATCATAATCGCTCTCCCACTCAATCTAATAATCATCAAGATTCCTTATAGACGTCGATTACCTGTGAGAGCATAGCCTATAACTATATTATATTATTGTTGGGGAATGTGGTAGTAGCAAATCTAGTTGGGCCTCCAATTCAGCTTATATTCTGTATCAAGGTTCAAGACGGTTCTTCCTCTAATGGCAGCAAATTAAACGCTTCTTAAAGAAATATTGGTCAGTGCAGGCTGTGGAAAGTTCATTTTATGCATATTTTATCTTCTAATATAAACTAAATACTTTAAACATCTACATTCACATATTTAAGGCGTGGATTATACCGTTTTTGTATATGACTGCAATGAATGTTTAGTTCAAGTGGGGGCCGTACGTAGATGTTGTTGTAAACCCTTTAGCAAACATATCCTCCCGGCCTCCCAGAGGTCGCTCCTACCTCAAGTGCTTCCTCCTGGTGATTTGATGTGTTTATGAGCGGGCCTATACATTTATTTCTACATCCACATAGTTCACCTTTGGTCCAATTCTTCCGATGAGGCCTGGAAGTCCCATTTCTCCACTAATACCCTGAAAGACATAAACCAAAATACATAATCATCAAAAGGATAAGTCTTTTTTGTTTTTTATCTATAGAATTTGACATCAAATGAAATGTACTAAAGATGCAATGTGGAGAATTTTGTGGCCTTTGGTGAAACAGAATTGACAGAAATGGAACATAATAAGTATGTTATATTAGTGTATAATCCAATGAAAATAATATTCAATGTGTTTTCGTCACCTAAAATGTGTACCTTATCTACAAAGGGAGCGGGGCCTCTTCTACAGAGTGCGCTATGTTGCAATGCCATGTTCCTACAGTAGCCCAGAACGAACAAATGGCTCTAGAGATTACATGTTAATCCTATTTAACTTTAAGCAGTGATATATAGTTTGACAGACTACATATACATACACCATATAAATCGTCAAGGAAACTCATCGGTTTTAACAGTAGCATCTCCAATCTCTTTGGAAAAGTGAGGGGTTATTGAGTTGGTCGCAATCTGCAACTTTACCACTAGATGCCACTAATTCTGTCCCTTTAAATAACATTGAGTCCTCAACATGATTTCAGAAGCTTTTAATGTAATGAAAAGTATACCTGAAATCCTGTTAACCCATCTCTTCCGGGGAATCCAGGAACGCCCTGTGTAATAACAAGTGTTGAGATATGTGAGTCATCTATATGTCTGGACATTTTGTTTTCAATACAACCATGGTCACCTACCCGTGGTCCAGGCAAACCAGGGATTCCTTTCTCTCCTTTAATCTCCTCATGGCTTCCCACAACATCACCCTGTGTGGAAACATGGGTACACCTTAGGTTGTGATTCCTTAATGATTAATACTCAGCGATTCCATTAATGTGTTACCTGTGCAGCGCTGCATGAAATTGGGTAAAACTTAGTAGCGTTAGCAGCTTTGATGCTCTTTTACTCCTTTATTGAACGTTGGGAAATCAAATATTTAAAACAAACCTCATGAATGGCTTCACACAACAACAAAGAAACTCACACTGACACCTTTGGGTCCACACAGACCTCCAGGACCTGGGTCACCCTGAGAATAGAATTCACACCAACACACAAGATCACACACACACACACGCACGCACGCACGCACGCACGCACGCACACACACACACACACACACACACACACACACACACACACACACACACACACACACACACACACACACACACACACACACACACACACACACACACACACACACACACACACACAGAATCATTTGTATTATTGACTTAGTTCATTCTGGGTCTTAAATATTAAAATGAGTGGTATCATCAATCAAATAATGCTGGGGAAACAGGCATCAGAACAATGTTAACACAACCCCACCAAAAAACTTTTGGTGGGGTTCTTTTAGATTCTTGTGGTTCTTTACCTTGTAGCCTTTGGGAGGGAGGTATTCAGGGGGGAATGTTTCGAAATCTACTGGTCCGGGCCGCCCCTCTGGGCCCGGGTCCCCCTGAGCAGAGGGAAGAGCAGGGACCACAGGGGTTATTTTTATTGTGTACAAAGCACAAAGTGCAGATAGCACTATATCTATATATTCCATCATAACACAACTCACAAAATCTCCATCGTCTCCTGCCAGTGATCTTCCAGGATCACCCTGTAAGAATAAGTCCAAACAATATGTTTTGTTTATGTTTGGGTGTGTGGATGTGGCAAGTCAAGATGAGGGTGTGCGTGCAGTTTTATATAGGTCTGAAGACTCACCGCCAGCCCTCTAGTGCCCGGGATTCCATCTCGGCCCTGAGAACAAGCACACACACACACACACACACACACACACACACACACACACACACACACACACACACACACACACACACACACACACACACACACACACACACACACACACACACACACACACACACACACACACACACATATAAAATGTATAATATAGACAACAAACAGTATGTTGGTAAAGATAATGTATAGTCAGTTAGTTCCTCAAAATAATTGTGCGTAGATCACCTGAGGCCCAAACGGCCCACGGCGTCCAGTCAGGCCTTTAGGCCCAATGCGTCCTGGTTCGCCCTGGCGAGACATCCACAAGATCAATCAACCAATATAGAAATCAATCAGTACAACAGTGACCTGAGTGTAGAAGCTTGACAACGGCAGCCGCTTGGTTGCTGAATTGTGTGTTTTTTTTGCTGCACTGTGTTACATATAACAGCTGCAGAATAATGAGATACCTACATGTGTTCCAGGTAATCCAGGGCTTCCAGGATCTCCCTGTTAAACGACAGGAAGTCGTTGTTAGACAGACGGGAAACATGCATGGGGATAAGGCATGGATCACACTGGGTTGCCTGTTTTAACATGTTGGCTTCGATGTATTTTTTTACGAAAATGTGTATTCCTTCACAGAAACAACGTACGGGTGTGTATGATTCAAACAGCGGCTCTCCTTTGGCTCCTTTAAACCCTGGGAATCCCTGAAATGAATCACAGAGTACTAGAGCGTTATCATCAGTAACTGGTACTAGCCAACCGCTCTGATTAGTCAACTTTAATGTAATCACACAGCCACGGAAATAATATTTCCTTAGAGACAAAGGCGACAGCAAATCGATGTTCAGTGCTACATCTACATATATAAGGTGATAAAAGTTAGTGCTAAGGGCACAAAAAAAACGAAAACATCAACGTCAACCGGTCATTTTCCTGACTCACCGGAACTCCAGGGTTGCCATGAAGGCCAGGACCCCCATGGAGCCCTGCTCTGCCCGTCTTCCCCTTGCAGCCATCCTGCCCTGTCCTGCCAGGCTCGCCCGGCTCTCCAGTTAGACCCTGCAGGGTAAAGGGACTGATTAACAGGAGCCACTACTCAGTCCTCTTTTTAGTAGACCCTTTTTAGTAGACACTGGTTTAAAAAGGTCATAAAGGTCAAAGTAAAAAACGCAGGTAGTTTAGACATCCTGCCTAGTAATGAGTTCAAACCCTGAACCTTTTGGCTTGGAGTTAAATATCCTAAGAACTAGGCTACTTATGGTTCTGGTGTATGATTGGATAATGATTTGATATACTGGAGGAAGATATTTACACCAAATAGGACTTTAAACTTGAAAACCGAACTGAAAATATGTTTTACTTTTGCCACTAGAGGGCATACAAGATACATCTATTGAATGTATATTCCAAATGGATGTGAATGTAATTCTACAGTGGAAGGTGTAAACATTTGAATGAAAATGTCAACCAATGCAATAAAAAAAGGACAAACATTACTGATCTTACTGTTGTAAACAATAAAACAAATCTCATTCTTTATTTTACTTACCGGAATGCCGCCATTACCAAGGAAACCAGGAACGCCTGTCATGCCCTGAAACATGAAGACTGTATTAACTGTGCAATTCTGTCAACTGCTGCAAAAGTGTTTTAATAAAAATGTATCATACCATAGACAACGATGTGACAATCTTTATTCTTTTATCCCTATCCCTTTTATATGGTTTGTCTCAAGTACATTTATAACCACATTCCTTTCCCAGGTCTTTCATTCTTTCTTCCAAATCCACAACAATGTCTACCAATCAGACTCACTCTGTCTCCGTCAGGCCCGTGCGGTCCTGGGGAGCCCTCGGCGCCCCTTCGGCCCGGTCCCCCCTGGGGCCCGGCGTGGCCCCTCAGTCCTAGTGGCCCCTGCACGCCATGATTCCCTGTTCTTCCTTGAACCCCCTGAACAGAGCATGGATTGGGTTAAGACGGTGGACATTCACTCGTGATTTAGGCATCGTCTTTGTGTTTGCGTTTTCCATAACTGTTATACTGGATTTATTTCACTTAAGCTAATATTGCTATCAACAATATTGCTAACAGTAGCATGTAATTTATTCTGGACATGCATTGTTCATTTTTTTTTATCAATGTTGCACTTGCAATATAGAAACTTTCAAACAAATCAAGATGAGTACAATTAATTAAATGTAATGTGAGTCTGGAAGGGTCATACCCGCGCACCCTTCACAGCGAGGCAGCGGCACACACTGCAGTTTCGCCCATCGCATGGGAGCTGCACCTCACCCTGGAGGAAGACAGAGGGAGACACATCATACATGGTAATAATAATAATAATAATAATAATACATTTAATTTAGAGGCGCCTTTCAAGACACCCAAGGTCACCTTACAGAGCATATAGTCATCATAAATAAAAGACATTGTGGAAAAAAAATAAATGAATAAATAAATAAACATAATAAATAAAAAATAAATAAAACAAAAACAAGAAAAAACAAAACAAACAAACAATCAGAACAGTGATCAGTTAGACGTTGTGTGCGAGTTTGAACAGGTGAGTTTTCAGTTGAGAACATTTTGTGATTTGTGATCTAATGTGTGTGTGTGTGTGTGTGTGTGTGTGTGTGTGTGTGTGTGTGTGTGTGTGTGTGTGTGTGTGTGTGTGTGTGTGTGTGTGTGTGTGTGTGTGTGTGCGCCTGCGTGCGTGCGTGCGTGCGTGCGTGTGTGCGTGCGTGCGTGCGTGCGTGTGTGTGTGTGTGAGTGTGTCTGTGTGTGTGGTTGTGGACGAATGGGAGACGCCCACCCAAAGGCCTTGAACGACTCGAAACACATGATAAGGGTATGTTAAACAAGTCACGGTTCTCACACATAGGTCCAATGATAGTTACGTCTGTTGGGCTTGGTGACCTGGACATTTCCATATTGTTTGTCAATTTTGCCCAGCTGCTTTATACAAGGGCAAATTGAAATATTTAAGCACCACAGTGTACGTCTTACCAAAACACTTGAAAAGTAGTTTCGTAAATATTTGGATGTGTTTGGGAAGCTTGGGTATCAACGGTCAGTGGAGCATCTGTTGCCCCTTAAATCACTTTCTCTCGACTTAAGTTTCCCCCTGCTTGTTACATAAAGTAGCGATTAACTCTGAACGCTCTAACGATGGATACAAATTCACTGTCAGCTGCTCTTCTCAACATTGAACGCTAACTGATGGTGTACTTGTGGGTGTTGATAAATGATTCGGATAAAACATGTTGTGCCATTACACATCTATTACTCACAATGACTAAGGAACAGTTAAGAAATATACAAGATTACATACTGTAATACATACTGTTACATACTATTGTAATTAATCGTTATCCATTATCAAGATTATTTTATCAGAATATTTGAAACTATTTTATACATTAACAGTGCCATGGGTCAAATTCAAATATCACATACAACTTATTCCACATAAATTATTAATAATTAGCAGTTGAATATAATACAAATATAATTCCCCAGAACCCGTTGAGTATAGTCACTTATAAAACTGCGTAGCTATGACCCTCTCTTTCCACCACCAGTTACACCAGAAATACACACCTATTTGTGCGTCTAATGCCAAATATGTTGTTGCTATGTCTTTGACCTATCGCTTCGCTTTAATAGCACACTAAGCTTCCAGTACATGCAAGGACGAGGAATGTGTGCTATGTTGCTTTCCTCCCTAAACAGCTAGAGGTAGTGCTTGATACAGAATGCAGAGACCCTTAAGTCTGCGTCTGATGAAGATTAAAGGAGGAGGTGAGTTTGGAGAAACAGTGCAAACATCGGATGCAGGATAAGAATTCTGAAGAAACAAGTAAACGCTGTAACTCAGACGCAAAAAACAAAACTCACACACACATACGGTGCACTGAGATTCAGTTGCAGATTATGTCCAATATTGTTATGTCTGAATATATCTTCTTTAAAACCCAATCAACATGCTTTAAAAGCTCTGAAAAAGGATTTAAAGGTGGTTTGGATGAAAACTAAAAAAAAATGATTCGCTCAAAGTAATAAATCAAAGCTTTTTACTTAAATAAATGTCTGACAGAATCTAAGACCAAATGAGGATACACAAGGGTTATTGAGCCTATGGCCCATTGATGAAAGCCCTCGCATAAATGCAGTGTTAGGAATGTTACTAACTGGGTGTCAATGGCGACATTCCTGGGAAAAATCCCAATTGGCGCACTGTAAATGACGCGTGTTCAATTACTCAGCAGTGGTTGTTCTGCCAGAGAGGGGAGGCAGAGCTAACAAGAGGGCTTTAATCACTTGTGGTTGGAGCGACCTATCGTTTTTCCAGTCTCTGCAAGTGTTGCTGGTCCTTAATGTAAACCCTTATTGTATGTTGTATGTCCTTGCAGTAAAAAATAGTACTTAGCAATGTGTAGCATCAGACAGCGATATAATGTTTCTCTTCCTCTGACAAATACTTATTGTAAGTCGCTTTGGATAAAAGCGTCTGCTAAATGCCCAAAATGTAAATGTTAATGTTTGTTGCCAAATAACTGACATAAAACACGTTACACTGTGTGGATCCCTGGGAAGTGAGGTCCATAAACACATCTGCAATAACTGCGGATTAGGCATCGCCAAATAGAAGAAAAAAATGATATTCAAGATTATCACTTTAAATTAATACATCTTCCTTTCTGAACAGCCTGTGCAGGCATTACAATTGTTTTGTGGAAAACATGTGGCACACTCTTTCATCTGAAATGTATTTAACAATATAGTGATTTTAAGATTCAAACCACTTACTGCATTGGCTGACTGTACAATGGAGACAATCACCCTAAAAGTAGGACAATAAAACAAGATTATAGTCAAATACAATCACAAATCAAGAAAATAATTAGGCCACTGTAATGCATGTGCACCTAGACACAATATATACATGTATGATGATATGATCACTTTGTATTATTGAAATAATAAGCATGATTAGCATCTGTTGTTTTAAAAGAAAGACGCTAACTAATGATTTCCTCACATTTAAATGTCACTACAATACCTACATTTTCATCCTCCGTTATTAATACTACATGTCATCGAATGGAAAATGCCTTTAAGCCTTGATCCTTCAAGTTCCTCCATCCTATGATATATTTGCTTGTTTCCGTGCATGTGTTTACACGTCACCTTGTTAACCTTGTTGGTACATTTGTTTAGCCATGTAACATACAGTAAATACATTCAGCGCAGATGTGGCAAATGTGTTTACTAGCAAGGTAAACATTCAAGACATTGATTAATCACGTTCCAGAATGGAAAAGAGGCAACAGTTTCCCCCAAAATAAATGATTGACCAAGTTTCATCGTTTTTATTTTAGATTTCTTTGTAGATTTGAGGACATCCTCATCCTAAATGTAAAGAAATGCCATAAACCAATACTATCAGATTATTGTATTGCAGTGGGTGACACAGCAGTAATTAAATAAGCCTCTCTTAACAATATAGGAAGTGCCAAATATATATATTGCTGCATTTTACGTCCAACTGCTAAACACTAAATACAGACTTACCACAGGGTGCAGAGTGCAACACATTTGCATAGGTATTTCATTGGTCCTCTTCACAGGAAATGTCCTTACTCAATACCGCCCCCTGTGGTCTGAAAAACAAAATAGTTCGCTTTCTTTACACAAGTCGATCTTTCAGCCAAATACTTAAGAAACAATACGCATATATTTAATATATTTGGTAGGGATAATGTCACTCACATGGATACATTCAATATATTAATTATTTCCCACCCATGGGCTATTGGTGTAAATAACCCTTAATCTCCCCTCTCCAATCATTGTGATCAGATGCTGCAACATTATGCTAACTTCAACAACTTTATGCCATTTTATCAGCATGATTGACTCACCCGGTGCGTAGCCTACTTCAGAATAACGAGGCAGTCTCCATGCGTCTTTTAACACACGTTCGCGTTCTTCACTTAGCTGTTAGCCGACACTTTCCCTCCGTTTGCAACCACGGTGAAGGTTGAGACTGAATGATAAGGAGGGAACGCCTTCCCGTTCATGGTGTACAAAAAAAAAATCCGATGTCACTTCTATAATCTGTCAGGCACGCAGTTCTAATAGCGTGTTAGTTTGTTATTTACATTAAGTGTCTGCGTCAGTGAGAAGTGCAGCCAGAACATCGACGCGCACCTGTTTTCTGTGCGCCGTCCTGGAGTGTGCACTGTGCAGATGAAGCTGTAGCTGGGGCGCAGTCATGAAGCTCGGGTGGACGCTGGCCGGGGTCCTTTTTGTTGCGACTCTGATGTGCACGGAGTCCAAAGATGTAAGCATTTTTATGTATTAATTTCAGGCTACTGTTAAAATAGTGCTAAATTGTTTAACATTACCATTTGAATTGATATTGATAGGTACACAAATATCATGTACAATAGCACTGATACTAAACGTGTCACACTAACTTTCTGTTAACATGTTTATGTAGGCTAGTCATGTAATGTAAAAGGCAACATGTCATGTTTCTATATAGGCCTAGCCTATTCAATGGGGTTCATCACGGAACGCCTAAACTAAAGTAGAATATCGACCTAATGTTATAATTCATTAACACAGTAGGCCTATAGCAACAAAAAACATGATCATATAAAGAATATAATAGTAGTATATCTAATATATGATATACTGTATGCCTGATGCCTATTGGTGTTTATATAAAAACCTGCTACACTGATGTATAATATAATTAGAAAATCATCATTCATGTATACAATACAATACAATACAATACAACTTTAATAATCCCACTAGGGGCAATTTGTTTGAGCAGCTTGTTGTGCATGCAGTAAAATACAAATAACAAATAGGCCTACACATGAAAAACTACGAAGCATTTAGTAGTCGAATGCAGAGGGCAAGTAAAGCGTAGCAACGCCCTCATGGCAACACAGAAAATTAACTTGTAAGAACTTGAAGAAGCCAAAATACCCTCCTGATTTCTTTTTGATTTGCTGATTGCAAAAATAACTACAATCTCTCCATCAGTCGCTGCTATCCACTTTCCCACATGCATTCTTAGCATTGCTGGCCTTAGATCTAGATTATAGAGCGTGATGCATCATGCATTAGGGATAGTATTTGTGTTATTCCATCAGGGGAGCTGTTTAGTCTATGAGGAGGGGCATGCAGTAAGAAAAACATTTATAGAAGCACAGGTTGGGTACTTCCTGGAGGAAGTAGTATCAATTATGGACGTGTAGAGTGATGGGCTATAGTTTAAGTTGAATTAAGGAATCACACTGAAAGCCAGTTAGCTGTCTTTGAAAAGTTGTATTTCTTTGTTTGATTATTGTAATTATTGGTTGATTTGTTAGAGACTGAGTGGAATATTGGCAATATTGGAATAGTGGAATATACATAAAGCGATAACTGATTTATTCACTGTACCAAAATAAGAACATAAAAAAAAAAAACAGAGACAGTCTGCAAATACACAGTTTCCAGTCTCTCCTGCTAT
The DNA here is from genome assembly GCF_026213295.1 of Gadus chalcogrammus. Classification (NCBI taxonomy): domain Eukaryota; kingdom Metazoa; phylum Chordata; class Actinopteri; order Gadiformes; family Gadidae; genus Gadus; species Gadus chalcogrammus. Next base: position 15,895,326 of record NC_079419.1, on the reverse strand, counting down.
GGTTGTCTTCTACTCCAGCTGTCAGCCAAAAAATCAATTAACAGAACCACATTCACAACCATTGTTGTAACAGCATCTGATTCTGATTGGTTTTAATTAAAACCTTAATATAATGATGTAATGTCTTTAAGTACAAGGTATCTTTGTTTATTCAACCCTTGTCACTGGGGACACATTTACAGTAGTTCAGTAGAAAAATGTTAACCCATGTTAATTTCACTCCCATTCGACCTGATTTTAACCTAAGGGGCTAACGTCAGAAATAAGAAGCATTTCTAAATCCTATGCCTATTCAAATTAAAAATGTCTACAAATCAGCGACTCCAAATGCAATCACATCAATCCTGCATTTACATTTCTGCAAACCCAGATGTTGTTGTACCATTGCATAGAGTGATGGGCTAGTGTAAGTTGAATTAAGGAATCACACTGAAGGCCTTTAGCTGTCTTTGAAAAGTTTTATTTCTTTGTTTGATTATTTTAATTATTGGTTGATCTGTTATAGACTGAGTGGAATATTGGCATGCAATGAACAAAAGTATTTGTAGTATTTTCAACTGACTATATAATTAACTTAGCAAACAAAGGTCCACTGCAATAACAACTGACAGGTATTGAATTAGCACAAGATCCTGCCCCTGAAAACTGTTATTGTTCTCCTCTATCTGAAACACATACAATACCCTCTAATGGAAATATAAGGTACTGCAGAACATGTCATTTAATACATCTTCACTTATTTTAGCCCTCTCGTTAATGTATAATGATTTGCCATAATTAGTTACTTGCCTTAACATGTTTTCTGATCAAATTAAAGTACTAGCAAATCTCCCAAAAGATACCTCAAATGAACTCTAGTTAGTTATGTATGGTACTGATTAATCTCATAGAAATAGCTTGCAGACAAGCTCAAATATGGGTGAAATGTTTCACTATATTTTGCTGTATGTTTGATCTAACCAATCATGTTGATGGAGGTGGGGATCTCTAAGCACGTAATTGGCATGAACAAACTTGGCCCATAGTGGTAAACTGTATCGCCGTAGCGAAACCGGTAACTCAGCGTAACTCAGCTAAAATTGTTGATACAACGCATGTCACCTTCATCACCTGCTATATCAACCACACATTCTTTGCTATGTTTGATCAATGTGTAATTAAGTATCTGATGTGTTTTATAGTGCCGTGGAAGTTCATGTAAAGGCAGCAAGGTACGTTGGCCCATTCTTAACCACAGACATTATAGTGGTTATAATACCACTTATAATACCACTGGTGGTATTATAACCACCACCAGTGAATGCAGATACCCTTTTTTCCCATAACTAGAACATATAACACTGTTTATAATCATGGTTCAGTTATGCAAGGTTCATTGCCTAGTAGACCACATTAGTCTAGAATTAAGCAGTGCTGTAACGATAGATTTAACATAAATACAATTAATTTGATGGTACCTATATTATGTGAACAATTCAAGGTCAATCACAGGCAGAAGGAGCAGAATTACCAATGTGATTGATATATATTGATATCTCCCCATTCTCTTGCTAACTGGTTCCTCTTCACCGCCCATAGGGAGAGAGGGGTTACCAAGGAGAAAGGGGAGCGGGTGGACAAGAAGGCCACAGTGGTTCAGAGGGCCACTCTGGACCCCTGGGGCCAAAGGTAGAGTTTTTTGGGGCCATTTGGTTAACTCCGCACAGATTCCCATCCGCAAGTCTTCTTCACTCATTTCAGCCCTCTCATTATTGTATAATGATTTGCCTTAGTTAGTTAACCCGTTTTCCGGTCGAATTTTCCACAAACAACTGTTTTTTTTTTTCTTTCCGTGAAGTTGTGACCTTAAGTCCAGGGGTGTAGGTCTACCTTTTATTCAGCAGCCAAGAATTTCAGCTCCACACAGATTTTGCATTAAAGGCATAACTGATTTATTCACTGTACCAAAATAAGAACATAAAAAACAAAACACAGTCTGCTAATACACAGTTTCCAGACTGAGAGGTATGTGGCAACTGGTCTCTCCTGCTATGGTTGTCTTCTACTCCAGCTGTCAGCCGATAAACCGATTAACAGGACCACACACCCAACTGATTCAGATTTATTTTTAATTAAAGGCTTATTACAATGATCTAATGTACACTATATCTTTGTTTATTCAACCCTTGACACTGGGGACATATTTACAGTAGCTGCAAATCATGCTGAAAATTGAGCCCATGTTAATTTCACTCCCATTTGACTTGCATTTAGCCTAAGGTTACCATCAGCAATAAGAGGCAGGTTCTATACCTTTACAAATTAACAATTTCTTCAAATCAGCAGCTGCAAATGCCATCGCGTCAATCCTGCATTTACACTTCTGCAAACTCAGACGTTATTGAACCATCCTTCCTAGGGATCGACCGATATATCGGTCGGCCGATATTCGCGTTTTTTACGTGTATCGTATCGGCCGATACGCGGCTGATTTTCGCAGATTTTTTTTAATTTTTTTACTTGTTCTACCTCACCTGTTTTTAATATTTGTTAAATATTGTTCATCTACTTGTTCTTACTTGTTCTACCTCACCTGTTTTTACTATTTGTTAAATATTGTTCATCTACTTGTTCTTACTTGTTCTACTTCACCTGTTTTTACTATTTGTTAAATATTGTTTTTTATATTGAAGTTCAATAAATGTTTCTTTAAAAAATAAAATAAAATAAAAATCGGCTCAAGAAAATCGGTATCGGCGTATCGGCGTATCGGCTAAGGCTGATGAAAAAATATCGGTATCGGTATCGGCCCTAAAAAAAATCGGTATCGGTCGATTCAAAATCTGAATTTGGTTGGCCATATTGTCTCTATTATTGTATGCATTTCTCATTCCAACGGCTTGTGTCTATACGTCAGGACGCAGAGATAATCAGTGGTATTTCTTCCACAGGGGAACACCGGCCACGATGGACATCCGGGACCACAGGGCAGTCGGGTCTGAGGCAGCCTCACATCATATATCACATATATACATAATATATTCCCATGACTTTATTGTTGTGTGAATGGTTGTATAGTTGTTTGTTGTCCTGCTATGTCCGTTTCTTAACTGTGTGCCATACAGGCCTGTAGTAGTACTACTCCAATTGAGCGGGCTGTGGGGCTACAACACTGTGGTTTTCATTGTGTGTCCAGGGTGAACAGGGAAAAGACGGCTTCCACGGTAATCCGGGTTTACCGGTAAGATTTCAATCCCCTGTCCTTTTTTGAATGAAAATCGGTCAATTGCCCAAGTGTTTGCTTCTACATACAGAACCAGTGTATTCTCTCACATATTTCTATATACTTAGTATTTCAAAAGGTGGTCCTAACCATTAAATATAACATATGTGTATTCTTGTTTTTCATAAGGGGATCCCAGGTTTGCAAGGACCGATAGGAGAGCCTGGAGCCTCTGGGTGCAACGGAACAGATGTAATATTATATGAGATATATGAGACTTTTGCTTGTTTGCAAGATGGCCACACAGGTTACAATAATAGCTAAATCCATCTGTCACTTAGCAAGCACTACAGGTTTAAAATAACCACTTAAGATTCACCTGACCAAAGGGCCAGCCAGTGTTCATTATTTTTATAAACCATTATCAAGTTAATCGCTTTACATTATATTTATTTGTATTTATTTATTTTATGTATTTGTTTCTTTACTATATTTAATTTGAGCGTATTCCTATTATTATATATACATGTGTGTGTGTGTATATATATATACATTATTTTTTAACTGTTGTTTCAGGGTGAAGATGGAAGCGCTGGTTTACCCGGCCACCATGGTCCTGGAGGCCCCCCAGTAAGACCCTCATTTGAAACGGCATGCACACACACTATAAGCACCATGATGGCCTCTAACTGTATGGACGTTGTGGAAGAGTCTCTAAAGCCTGTTGTTTCTCTTTCAGGGTTTACCAGGACTGCACGGACCCAAGGTACAGAAGAGAAATGTGATGTTTTATCACGACATTGAGATAAAACCGTAGAGCGTGAGACTGAACGCAGGTGTATCTCTGCATCACTGCCTTCTCTGTGGACAATCAACCCCCTTGCAGTTGCCGTGGGAGCCACCAACAATGTTTGGAATGTTTTATCAGCTCACTCCTCCTAGACACTCCTGTAGCTGGAACCTCCCCCATTCCCATTGTGATGGCTAAGCGGAAGTTACTAAATATCAAACCTTATGTGATTAATCTGTGCTGTTAGGAAGCCCGCCCTTGGTGTCAAATAAAAAAATTGTGTTTACACTCCAGGACCTGCTCCCATGAGGCAATTACTATGGGTACTCAGTGTTTTAAACCTCTGTGTTTGTGTTTTGTTCTTCCCTCAGGGAGAATCCATGTCATCGGGCCATTCGGGAGGACCACCGGGGATTCGCGGAATGCCTGGAGTGCCGGTAAAAAAGTTTGATAAGCATATCACACTGTTATTCATTACATGATTGGTGTGTGAGGCCACAGCGATTGTGTCCCACAGAAAAGGCTGAGCTAACTGTATGTTTTCCAGGGAAAAGACGGGCTTCCTGGGGAGTATGGGAGGCCTGGGGACGAAGGGCCCTTTGGCCCTGCTGTAAGGGATCTCTTATTGGCACAGAGCACCCACCACATCATTGATCTCTCGCTCACGTATGCATGTTGATATATATGTAATCTGTTTACCAACCTGTTGATCTGAAACAGGGCCTTCCAGGCAGACCTGGGACCCCGGGGTCCAAGGTAAAGATACAAGGGTCACGTGTGTCTGTCTGTCTGTCTGTCTGTCTGTCTGTCTGTCTGTCTGTCTGTCTGTCTGTCTGTCTGTCTGTCTGTCTGTCTGTCTGTCTGTCTGTCTGTCTGTCTGTCTGTCTGTCTGTCTGTCTGTCTGTCTGTCTGTCTGCTGTCTGTCTGTCTGTCTGTCTGTCTGTCTGTCTGTCTGTCTGTCTGTCCGTCTGTCTGTCTCTCTGTGTGTCTGTGTGCAACAGTGTAACAGCTGCTGGATTGTACAATATCATTTACATTGAAAATTGGATTGTGCTTACTGCTTTGGCCATCTCAGTCAATAATATGAAGGAGAAGCGGTCGCTTAAAACAAACTTGGAAATTGCTAGTCAAGGTAAAGTAAAGGTGTTGGCAAGATCAGCAAAAATAATGTCAGGTGAAAACGATGCAACTATTTAATCCCCAAAGTTGCTAACTTGCATTATGTTCTCTCTATTGTAAGATGCTTTGGACACATTTGTCCACAAATTGGCATACATGTGGTCAGCACTAAATGGCAGAGAGTCAAATGGAAGCAGCATCCCTTGTGTTGCATGTGTTGTATGGTGAATATTTACAGCGTTTAGAGAGTCAAATATTTGACACAAAGACTCCCACACAAGACAAAGCCCAGTAGGGCTGTCAAAACAAAGGCAGGCCTATCAAAACACACACAAACGCACATTTATCTAGACACACAACAAGGTTATTATGGTTAACATTTTTGTTCAGTGAAATAAGATAGAAACAAAGCTTTGGATAACTAGCTGTACTGGGCTTTTACAAAATCAACTAAAAGAAACTGCAATTATCGAGAAAGTATTTCACTTTAGTATTTGTGTATTTATTTCATACATTAGCCTAGTGCCTGTCGCACAAGTTACTCAAGTTGGTCAGTGCGCATGTGCCAAGCAGCCTGCAGCTCACAAACACACACACAGCATGCACAAACACGCACATACACCGCACGCATGCACGCACGAACATACACACCAAATACATACACTCGCACAAACACACACGCGTGCGCTGACGCAGACGTTCCAAGACAAATGTAGCGCAGGACACCGCATACACACACACCACACACAAATGCACCCACGCACGCACACACGAGCGCGTTGAAAGACAACAGCAAAATCGATCCCACATCCCGCAAAGTCTTGCGATATTGGTATCCCCCCCCTCCACCCTTCCGTCTGTTTTAACAGCGTCGCCATTGACAAACTCTCCCCGGTAATGCATTCTGTCTATAGTCTGTAGAAATTGTGCTAAAGAAGTGACGAGACAATTTTTCACCTCGACAAGCAACGCCAAGTCATTCATTTTGTCAGATAAAAAAAATTAAATTCAAACATCGCGCAGACCGGCATATCAACACACAAGTCACGTGATCTTAAGGAGACAGCGTCCCTAGAACACAGAACAAAAACATGTCAATAACACAGTTGATTATGTCTGTCGAGTCCACCACAAGACTACACTTTGTTGCTCAAATGTAATATTACCCTCCTCCTTGAGCCTCCCGAAATGTCTTTACACTATGTTGCTCAAACTTAATATTACACTCTTCCTTGAGCCTTCCTTGAGCCGAAATGTCTTGCGATATTGATATCCCCCCTCCCCCCTGCAGACTGCTTTAGGTGATTTATTTTTCTTATGTTTTCTGTGTATGCTATGTGTGCTTCTAGGCTACTGCTGCCTGTCTTGGCGAGGACACTTGAAGAGATGTTTAATCTCAATGATGATTATTAATTTTAACAAACCAATAGTAGTTGCCATGCATTTAAAAATGTCAATGCACTTTTCAGCCCTGAATAAAAGTGAAAGATATTTAATAATTGATTTGCATGCATAGTATACCACACCTTCCATTGAACAATCACATAAATTGACTCATTTATAATGTATCAAATGCTCACACACTACACTCACTACACTCTCAGACACACGTATAAGTCCTGATATTCTCCTGATAGGCCGTATGTGTGAACTACATCCTGACAATTGTACCCTGAAAATGTCAATTAAATGAGTAGAAAGTCGGTATTTCTCACACCACTTCAGTGGGCGTGTTGATAACGCCTCTGCATGTCATTGAGTAGCCCCTAAGTGATAATCAACCTGTTGCCTTTTGTTCGCTAAATGGTTAGAAAAATCTGTTTGAGTCATTTGTGGTGAACGCTAAAAGATAGGTCTTATCATAACCCTAAAAGTACAGATCATACAATAAATTACAATAAATTAGTTCACAGCTGCATGTGTATAGAAACTTTTTTTTTGTTATTATTACTTACAACAGTCAGCTGAACATTATAGGGTCTCGTCCTTCCATTCCCTGTTTTCTCAGTTAAACACAGAAATCAACTACATTTGTCCAAGTGATAGTTATATGTGAAATTAAGCAAAAAAATACGCTCTCTTTCTCCGGTAACGCAGTCGTTCGCGATGCCTTTCTTCTTTGTCATTCCTTCTATTTGTCTCTTACTCATGCTCCAATCTTTCATCGATCGATGCTTCGGATTTTGTGGATGCAACGGAATATATGATGCATCGTTTTAGCAACATTTAAGATAATCCCGATGAGTTCTGCCAGTTCTGCCTCCATTTTTTCTATGGTCGAATCAAAACAAACTACAGTGACAGCGGCCACACTTATTCCGCCTTTGTTACATTATCGACAGGAGTTTCCACATTATTGCTATGGGTTTAATTACAACTAGTGGTTGAGCGTGCGCAACGCCGGCGCGGAAACTCTAGTAGCTATAATAGTTTGACTCCGCGCTTCACCTGGCATTGATATTTTGTAAGTGTTATATAGCGTACTAATAAGTTGACATTATTTGCAGTTAATCCATTGCCTACTTTCAACTGTTTAGTTTCATGCAATAGTATTTACTAACCAGGTAAAATTAATTAATTTCAATTAAATAATAGTTTCTGGAATTGGTTGGTTACACTCCGTACAGAGATAAAGGACGGTCAAGGACTTCCTTATAGCCACATGGCCAAACTCCTGACAATGGAGCAGAGGTAGATCGGAGATAACTTATGGGAAAGAATAGAGACTTCAAGAACAAGCACTCTTATACTATACAGCCTATAATGGCTTTAACTAGCCTGTTGCATCTGACCTGAAGCGAAAAATATCACAAATTGAAAGTCTGTGAAGACCTAAAGTGCAAAGGGGAGAGCTGTCTGTCATACATCAAATACAGTACGTGTGAGTGACAAGAATGTTACTTTATCAGAATGATGCTGTTACTCTATCAGAGAGAGGGGGCGAGATGGATAGAGAGAGAGAGAGAGAGAGAGAGAGAGAGAGAGAGAGAGAGAGAGAGAGAGAGAGAGAGAGAGAGAGAGAGAGAGAGAAAGAGCGAGGCAGACAGAGAGAGAACGAGACAGAGGGAGAGAAGTCACCTTGCTGATTCTATAATAGTGCTGTGCTCCCTCCCACAGGGACAAGGAGGGAGCAGAGGGTTGCGTGGACCGCGCGGCAGGAGGGTACCAGACTGCTTCATTGAAGACACAACAACACATCACACTCACAGTCGGAGCACAGCATAAGATCACAGTGCTACAGATAGGATACCCATAGAGTTACCTGTTTCCTGGTTCTAAACAGTTTTACCTCAACCTCATGCTTTTTCCAGATTTTCATGAACAGTGTTTATTTATTGATTGATTGCTTCATTTCTGCTCATTTTAGGGTGAAACGGGACCTCTAGGGCAACCGGGTCGACCAGGCCGGGTTAAAGACTACGTCTCTGGGGCTAAAGAGCTGAAGGTACCACATCAGGTCACACTCACTGATGGGCCCCCTCCCTTACACAATAAGGAATCAACTGCTTCAAATTCACATCATTGACATTTCGGACGTTTCGTCTGTCATTTTGATAATTTGTCAGTTGACATTTTGACTTTGACAATGACCAGAGTCCTGATGGGAGTGGACACTGAACGGAATCAGACACCATTTTGTTATCAGACGATTTAAGATGAACTTTAATATGAAGGTATAGCCATGACCTTTGTTTTCTTTTACTTTTAAATTCTAGGGAGAAATAGGAGACGAGGGAGATTTTGGAGAGAAAGGTTGCAAGGGTTCAACCGTAGGTTTCAATCACAGGCCTAAGACTCCATTCATTACAAAGTTAAAAGCCGTTGTTTTACACTAAATCCCTGTGAATGTCTCCAGGGAGACCCAGGTTTCAGCTTCTTTAAAGGGGCAAAGGGAGAACAAGGATATGAAGGACCTGAGGTAAGAGTGATTCTCATTTTAACCTGAAGGTGGCGCCAATATATATCCAGTAAAAATGCAACGCAAAATATGTTCTAGTTTGCCACTCTGATCCAACTTAGCTGCTACAGGGCTGAATGCATCACATCAAAAAACAGCTCACAGGAGACATAAATGCAAATTTCATGGATGTTTTAAAAGACCCCGGTATGATGTAATATATCGATGATGTTAATCAATTTGAATACCCCTTTGTCCAGGGGAAGCTTGGGAAAGAGGGTGAACGCGGACGAGGCGGAACTGAGGTATGGTTACGTTAGTGTCTATGTGTTTTTGAAAGTGCATGAATTCAAGTGTGCCTATGTGTGCCCACAGATATGTCCGGATATGTCAGATATGTCCGGATGTTTGTAATACTTTTGTTCTCTCCAGGGCAGCGGTGGGGTCAAAGGGCACGCAGGGTTTCCAGGAACGCTGGGGGGACAGGTCAGTGACTTGTATGAGCTAAATCCACCATGCATCTTAAATTTGTATAGGTCTTGGATTCAGTCAACAATCAACCAACACTATTCCTTTTTGTACAAAGCGTTTGGCTTAACAAGGAAAACAATTACAATTAAATCAAATCTATTCATCGTGCACAAATAAAAGCCATCAGTGTTGATTCAACTGCTTTAAGCTTCAATGGAGGCCACCGATCAGACCGCTGCATTTGATCAGACGACCTGAGGGATCTAAACCCGCCGTGGGGTCCGGCCCTCAAAACAAGACGGGAAAGAGGAATCAAATTAAATTAAATAAATATTGGAATCATAGAGATACACTTAAGAAGCTTAAACAAGATGCACAACACAGTACACACACTACTTGTTAAAATGGAAGGTCAATTAAAAAGGTATGTTTATAGATTGGTTAGAGATTTCATAAAGATTTGATCCTCCACAGGGTGAAAAGGGAAACCAGGGCCCTACTGGTCAACCAGGAGAGGTGAGTTTCTCTTGCGTTGATCTACTGACTACTACGCCTGTGTGTGTGTGTGTCATGAGCTCACGTGTCGTTCCTGTCGGGCCAGGTCATTGGTTCTGGGATGAAAGGGTTTCAAGGAGACAGTGGTTTCCCCGGCCCCCCTGGAAACCGCGGACCTCAAGGTATCCTAAAGGTGTCTTCTGAAATAATAAATGCGAAAGTGTTAAAACTAAGGCGTGTGAGTGTATTAGTTGAAATAAGGTAATGGCTCAATAATAATACCATATAATAAAACTCATTGAATAACCCCGACACATATTTTCATCCTTCTCAAGGTGTGATGGGGTTTCCTGGAGCAAGAGGGCTTCCAGGTACGCACTGAACGGACCTCTTCTGATAATGGCTGTGCTTCTGTGAATGGGATGATTCTGTAGCTTCTGACTGAATGTGTGAATGAGTGAGGTCCTTCAACCAAGCACTTTTCATTGGAAAACTAGCAAAGAAGGGATTTGTTCAAATTCATTGTACAAGGGTACTCATAAATGATCCGCTGTCATCCCTCTTCTGATCATAGCGACAAGCTGTCAAACCTCAAATACTAAGGGTAGTTCACACAATAGGTAACTTGATGCTCGCCTTGTATCTGATAAGAGGACCAACAAGGGCAGACTTTTCGCTTCACTCAGCACAGGCTTTGAGGTGTACTTCTCTGTTGGTCACCCTTTTCTTGTCTGAAACCCGCTGTCCATGGTGCTGCATCGCTCTCTTCAGACTCAGGCTGGAGACCAATGAGTGCAGCACAGAATCCACCCTGTTAGTGAGAGAAAGACTTTTACAATATGTATTTCTTCAAACGGACAAGGGTTAATATAGGGCTGAGGGCATGTCATCTTTGCAAAGTCAATCATCATGGAACATATTCTCACTCACTCACTCACTCTCACCCATCCCCTTCATGCAGGTGGTGCTTTTCATGGGTCGGAAGGTCCCCCAGGTTTTCCTGGCTCTAAGGGGGATCCTGGAGACCCTGGGGACGATTACACAGCGCCCCAGGGGCCCGATGGGGACCCAGGAGGCCAAGGACTACCTGGGGACCGGGGGCCACCTGGACCACCTGAAGACAGAAGTAGGAGCTCGCTTTAGCGTCGATTATCTTTAAGCCTTCTTTAGAACTATTTCTACGTTCTGTAGAATAGTAAAAGAATGTCTCCTTTTCATTTTATTTAATCAAAAATGTGCCTCTCAGGTAGGAATCTGAATGCAGATTTGCGTATAATTTAAAATCTCGACCACATATGAATAAAGTTAGGTTCAATCTTGGATTTTTGGCTAGTACAGCAGGCTCTATTTGTGGTTTCATTGAAGTAAATTATCTCAATAACCCGCCATGACAATGGTGTTGATTGCAGCCAAGAAGGTGACTCAAGGCCCTCCAGGGATGAAGGGGATGAAGGGACTGCTTGGCCTGCCTGGATACGATGGTGGCCACGGGAAGAAAGGTGAGGGCCTCAAATCAAAACATCCTGTACATCAGGCGCACAGTAGGAATGCTCGTAGCATTAGTCATCACTTCCACTACTGGTTAGAGCAGTTACGAAATTAAATGAGTCACTTCAGTAGGCACGAATAGTGTACAATTCTGCATAGCAATTGCAGGGCATAATATTCATGCAAACATAAATAAATAAAGAACTATGTAATATCTCAAATAAGATGTATTTTGTACAGCATTTCAGTGCATATAGCGGAAAAAAAGACGATTCAGATTTGAGCTGAAGTACTTATATTTGAAACAGCCTCAGCACAGTCTAAACGTCTAGTGGTGAGCATCACCATGTGTGTGTGTGTGTGGTGTCTTTGGCTGTGTTTCCTGCAGGAGAGAAGGGCGACATATGTTATACGTGTACAGGACAGCCAGGACCACGAGGTCCCCCCGGACCCCCGGGAATGCATGGTGAAAACACACACCTCATGCAAAGCCAAATAGAAGCAATGCTCACCTGGTCTTTCTTAGGATTGTCTTGTCTCGGTGCCCTCGTCTCTCATCTGCGTTCAGCTTGCGGTAAGTCACGGTAAATACTGACTGTGAAGTGGGATCTCATGTTGCTCAGGTAACGATCAGGGACCGGGCGCCCCCGGGGACCAGGGCTTCCCAGGACACGGAGGATTACCCGGACCCCCCGTAAGAAAAGCTTTTCAATTAAAAAAAACAGTTTTCCCATTATCCACCACCCCTACCGGTATGGTTTCTATAGCGTCCCTCCTCTCTGACAGGGCGACCCTGGGGCATCGGGCATCCCAGGCCTCCAGGGTCCAAGGGGAGACCCCGGCTTCTACACCCCAGACGGGGTGAAAGGAGAGCAGGGCGCCCGGGGGCAGCCGGGCAGGATGGGGCCGGATGGGAGGCAAGGCGGCCGGGGCCGAAACGGAGGCAAAGGGCACCCCGGTCCCAAGGGAGACTCGGTGAGCCATTTCACAAACATTAGCAATGTTCATGTATCATGTTGAACACAGATGTTCTACCAACCTCTTTTTGCTTCTTCAAGTATACAGATAAAATACATGTTTTGTTCTTTCCCAGCACCCCCTTTCAGAATCCTCTCGGAGTGCAGAGGGAGCCCGTGGTTACCTGGGTAGACCTGGGTTTCCAGGGACACCGGGACCCGTTGGATCCGAGGGTCCTTCGGAGGTAGGGTCGGTGGGGTTCGAAGGAGATAAGGGAGACCCTGGGGTACCGGGTTTGCCCGGAGTTCCTGGACTCTCAGGTAAGAAATGCACTGATAACTTACATTTATACAGAGTTACACAAGCCTCGACACATACACACAGGCCGTCGGCCAAGCCCCTCGCTCCCACATCAACAAGGACCAATGCTAGTGAGGAAGAACCACGCTAGTCAAAAATGTTCACATTGTTTTTGCATACGCACACAAAGTAGAATGTGCAGTCTCTACTGAGTGTCATCATCTAATCCTACGTCCCTGTCTTCCACTGGCAGGCCAGAAAGGGGAGCCCAGTTACTGCCACCCCATCCCCGGCCCGGCAGGGCATAATGGTCAAGCAGGAGGACCAGGGACTCCAGGTCAGCACCCAACCCCCCCCCCCCCCCCCACCCAATACTGTGTACCAACTGACCCCCAAATACTGTGTCCCGACTGACCCCCCAATACTGTGCACCGACGGACCCCCCATTCTGTACCGACTGACCCCCAATACTGTGTACCGACTGACCCCCAATACTGTGTACCGACTGACCCCCAATACTGTGTACCGACTGACCCCCAATACTGTGTACCGACTGACCCCCAATACTGTGTACCGACTGACCCCCAATACTGTATCCCGACTGACCCCCAATACTGTTTACAGACTGACCCCCCAATACTGTGGACCAAATGACCCCCAATACTGTGTACCGAATGACCACCCAATCTGTACCGCCTGACCCCCCAATACTGTGTAGCGACTGACCCCCAATACTGGGGACCGACGTGGACCGAGGAAGTTCAGGACCAGAGATAACTGAGGAGATAGACGTTTGTGTTAGATGTAAGCTTATTATTCATGGCCCACTTGATACAACCCCTAGGCTTCCCAGGGGGTCCAGGTAGCCCCGGATCTACAGGGTTGTCCGGACAAAAGGGAGACAAGGGATCTCTGGGCTTCCCTCGATTGCCAGGACCCCCAGGAATGAAAGGTAATCAATGTTGCCTGTCAAGTTAATTGACGGGCAAGAAGTTTGGGTTTCCGTTGATCGATAAAAAGCTGATTTTCAGACTTCACCGCTACAATCTCTCTTCGGAAAGTCAATTCAACCCTACCATTCTCTGTGCTGCTCTTTCCTTTGTATTGTAGCATATCTATCTATAGAATCTATAGATATACAATATACATCTATAGATATATATATCTATAGATAGATATTGTAATATATATATAGTGTCATTTATACTATGTCTTTCACAGGGGAAAGGGGCGCATCAGGTGTCCCGGGTATCCCAGGTACGGGCCCATCAGGCAGACAAGGGGCAACAGGACCTCCAGGCCCTGCTGGAGAAAAGGTTAGCACCATGAATACCAACATCTATAGTCTAGTATGAGTGTGTTACACCATGAATCCATCTATAGTCTAGTATGAGTATCTTACATGAGTATGTTGGTATTCACTATAGATGAATACCAACATCTATAGTCTAGTATGAGTGTCTTACACCATGAATACAAACATCTATAGTCTAGTATGAGTATGTTACAACATGAATGCATCTATAGTCTAGTATGAGTATCTTACACCATGAATATATCTGTAGTCTAGTATGAGTATCTTACACCATGAATACATCGACCAACATCTACAGTCTAGTATGAGTATGTTACACAATGAATACATCTCTAGTCAAGTATGAGTATGTTACACTATGAATACATCTCTAGTATGAGTATGTTATGTATGCTATACCATTAATATGTCTGTAGTCTAGTTTGAGTATGTTACACCATGAATACATCTATAGTCTAGTTTGAGTATGTTACACCATGAATACATCTATAGTCTAGTATGAGTATGTTAAAGGTTGGGTACGGAATTCGCTTTTTTGGCCATTTTTGCAAAATTACTTGAAATCCTTATCATAACCCGCTTACAGCCACTGAGTCAGAAGTACTGACATGAAAATTAAACTTGTCAATCATCTGTGGAACGGGCAGGGCTCGAAAAACTCCAGCCAATCATTTGGATTGCCACCTCGTTGCATTGGACAGTAAGTACGTCAATCAAACGGTCGTACTGCACTCCCCCGCGCCCCGCGCGCGACCCCTTCGTGCAGTACTCGTGACCCAGAGCTCGTGACCCAGAGCAAGCTCCTGTTTGTTGTTATCCTGCGGTATCTGTCTGGAACTAGTTAATCCACATTTGGACCTAGCAGTAGAAGACAATTTCCATGGCAGACAAGACGCCACCATCCCCACCACCACCACCAGCAAAGAGAAGGAAAACTCTTTTTCAGAGAGTAATTGATAATAAAAACGCTGAAAGAGAAAAACTGAAATCAAGAATAATCCTAGGCGCTGCTTTTGAACGTTGGCGGCAACTGAAGGACGAGAAGGGTCTAAAAACCGATGCTTGTGTGGCGGTTGACCTAGTTTCGAAGTTTATACCGTTTATACTCGGTAATACCGGTGTTGAGACGAGTGTATTACTCGGTGTGAAAATGTCCACACCGCGGCAACCCTAGTGAAAACCAGGACTTCCAATACAATTATATGAAACAAACATACATTTTCTAAAAATAGTAATGATTTATGTGACCGTTTAATGTTTATAACATCTGGTGCAACCATAGCCGCGAGAACGTATTCTCAGCAGGGGGTGCTGGAAAAAAAAACCCGGCCTGCACTAGACTCGCAACTCGTCACATTGATAAAAAAGATATATAGCAGCGCAGCTCAATTACACCAGTGCATGCTCGCAAAGTTGAAAATCGATCGTTGTGTTCACTTCCTTCACACCATGGTTCACATCCAGCTGCTCACAGAACAAGTTTAGCGCACCACCGCTACCCTCACACTTTTTCATATAGCCTTTTTTCAGCACTAGGACATATCAGCATTAAATAAATGCTGCGTCTCAACATGCCTTGGACAGCAGCGAGGATGACTCGCTTTGCCACGGGCCGAAACAGTTCGGAGCGACCACAGCCAGAGCGAACACAGCGGGGCAGAGGAGTGTCAGGAAGTCTTTGGTGTACACATCAGTACGGCCTTTTTGCACTACTGTTTAGTGGCAATGCAGTGTTTTATTCTATGCCTTTTTATTTTCGTATATTATTTCAATTAATACAATTTATTTATTCATGAAATCAAGATCTGGTCTTCAAATCTTTTTTCCAAATATAGGTCGTATTACAATGGGGTTTGTGTTTATATTCGGACCAATACGGTACAGCGGACGCTCACATGACGTTAAGCATTTCCTGGTGCATAATGTGACGCTTCAGAACCTAAAATCCCGTTTCTCCCCGTTGATACGACAACACATAACCGGCGTTTTCAGAAATCTCCACTTTGGCTGGAGTTTTTAGAAATGATCTTTTTCTGTGATAAGACAGGGCCTCGGACAGGGGGTGTTGCAGCACCCCCAAAACCCCTACTTCCCGCGGTACTGGGTGTAATTTACAGCTGAATGTAGTGCCATGTTGTTAAACGAAAACCTACGCTAGCCTGGCTCGCTCTCGCGCATCTCTGTTCGCGCTCGTGCATGATTGCGCGTCCAGGTACTTGGAATGGGTGGAGTCAGAGTCAGCGTTGAAGGAGAGGGGGTAGGACCATTTGAGTTGTGTATTTTCAAAATCTGCTGGCGTTTCGCAAATCGCGTACCCAACCTTTAAACCATGAATACGTCTATAGTCTAGTATGAGTATGTTAAACCATGAATACATCTATAGTCTAGTATGAGTAGGTTACACCATGAATACGTCTAGTACAGGGGTAGCCCAAACAGTACCTGGTCTGTCTATATAACACTTTGATCGATTGGATGGCAACAACTATATTTTTTATTCATTATTCGTATCATTAAAGGGGAACCGTGCAACTTTGTTCTTCAGGAAGTTTGTATCGAACAAGTTCATATTACTCAGTACCCTTGAAGTAGCTCTCCTGTTCTAAAGGTTAGTGACCCCTGGACTAGTGTGACTTGAGATACGATAGTATTGACGAAAGCAACTATACTGTAGAGATACTATACTGTGAAAAACAATATTTACTCTATTATAATTTGATTATGTCAAAAGAGCAATAAAACCAGCATACCAGAACTAAATTGTATGTGAGTAGTTCAGAATACTCAATGAAAGACAACAGCATGGGATGATTAGATATGCATTTTACACAAACAAAGGAGAGCAAGAAAAATGTAAGCTGTCAAAGACTTTATGTGTGATACTTATTAAACGTCTGCACAGATTGCAAAAGGATTTTCTTCCCCACTAAGCTAATTGGATCGGAAGGCTGGGAGAGTGTTTTGTAATGGTAACAAAAGTGCTGTTATTTCAGAGACAGGGAGCTCATTCAGCGCCACAGATGGCTCCCGCTCTCCTGTGGGGGAACTGGCCGGGGTTTGGATTAAAGGAATTAAAATGAAACATGATGACATTCTTTTGCTACAACTAAATGCAAGGGAAACAGCTGCCTTAAAACAGAAGCATATTCCAATATACCTCCTTGTCATTTAACAATCTGAAATAACACTGCAGAGAATCACATCAAGAAGCATGTGGGTGACCGTTATGATTCCAACCGACAGTGCTCGTTAATACCCGGGTAGACAGCCTGTATCCTATGTCTGTCCCTACGTGGTGGGCTGAACTTTTAGTATTGTTCCTAATCTTTCCTTGGGTGAGTGCAATCTAACCTATCTAGGGGGTTAGGTGCGAGGTACTTACCAGAGGTCCACAACCACCGTCGGCGAACAGCTCCGTCTCTCACACTCACACTCCGCACCGGCTCCTCGTCCGGGTTGGGTGACCTCTCAGTTCCGCTGACCAGCCCGCGCCTTGATCCAGTCTTTTAATTCACCGTGTATACAGAAATCCAAAAAGGTTCTCTCATCGAAGTCGCCGAGCAACGTATGTCCATTGGGTTACTCTCTTTCAACTCTGAGAGTTTCCTGCCCACTCAGCTGTTAACTACTTAACTGTGATGAGCACCTCAACACCGCCCCCTCTGTGTGACGCCAGTACTGACCCTAACCCTAAGCACCCAAAACGAACCCCATTCCTAGTATCGTAACAGCGACTGAATGTGACCCTTTAACCCTGGAATGGTTGTCAGGGCGACGGTGGTCCCGAGTATGCGGGCCCCGATGGCCCCCTGGGGAATCCGGGAGAAAGCGGAGAGCCGGGGCTGCCCGGGGACCCTGGCCCCCCCGGTCGGCGTGGGGACCCGGGGCTGTTCGGATTCCATGGCCCTCAAGGAGAAAAGGGTACCTCCACATCACACCTTTCACTCAGAGGAGCACAAGTGGGCAAAGAAGTCCCACATAGACAGGATCGAGAACAGCATCAACAACATGAAGTCAGAGTATGTATACAAAACTGTCAGGTAACACCATAACAAGAGTCTTGGTGTGTTGATGTCGGTGATTGGCAGGAGGGAAAGGTGCGGTGGGACAAAAGGGAATCGGCGGTGATAAAGTATGTGCCCCCACACGCGGACCGCCCGGGCCCGACGGCCAACCCGGACACCCAGGTCAGTCAGTCGGTGAAACCAGAAGTATGAGTGACCATCTGGTGGGAGATGTGGCATTTTTGGGTCCACCTGCACAACTTACAGCCGTCCTTATCAGACCGATGGGATGGTGAAAACAGTTTACTGCCAGGCGTGCTATGACGTTAGAGACTTGTTTGTTGAACTCCCCTTCCCTGAGCAGGAGTCGTAAAAAGGAGATCACACTTCTAATGTGGACTCCTGTGCATAATTCAAAGTCTGATTGAATCGACATTTCTTCATCATCGTTATGGAGCCTCCTCTACACCAGCGCACTGCTCCCCTCCAACCACTTCATTCACTCAGCCTACCTTTGCTCTCTCATGGCCCCCAGGCGCTGACGGCCTCGCCGGGGAGAGGGGCCACCAGGGCCAGCCCGCCGTGGGTTTGCCGGGACCTGCGGGGGAGCCTGGCTCCCCGGGCTTCGCCGGTACCTCGGGCCCCAGGGGGAGACCAGGGACCTCGGGCCCCAGCGGGAGTCCAGGGCAGCCCGGTACCCCAGGTAGGATCCATGTTCAGTTCTCCCCATGACACATGAGTAGGTGTAGTGATGAGCCACTGTCAGCCCAACCTGTCATGTTTACTGTAGCGGCTGCATTTATTTTGGAGCTTATTGACGTGAAGTGGGGATTGTGATGTGACTTAACGTGTGCAGGTTTCAAAGGAGACCCTGGGCCAGATGGGCTGCCTGGGTACGGACTAAAAGGAGCACCTGGTCCAGTCGGTGCTCCAGGATCAATAGGTAAAACACACTAACACACACTTCAAGTCAATTTATACAATGATTAGAATTTTGGAATATGGATAAAGTTTTGACAAGTGTATAAAAATTGGAATAAGACCAGTTGCTGCAATGACACAACTCAACATGGACCAATGGTTACCCTCAATAAGGTTTATCATCCAGAGGTCATACCTGATTGGTCGACTCCATTCTGGGTGTTATCGATGTATTTATTGCCCTGACTTTACAGGCAACCCAGGACCAGATGGCGCCAAAGGCTTTCAGGGGCTTCAGGGTTCGGATGGAGAGAAAGGTTTCAGTGGCCCTCCTGGGCCGCCCTCCGTTCCCTCAGATTACCAGGTTCCAGGGGAACTTGGTAGTCCTGGTATGTAAAATACAGTATATTTGGTTTTGTGTTAAACTACAAAGTTTCTCAAAAACAAAACGTGCCCATCCACGGATCAATCCATCTTGGGAAAGTCTGGTCCACTTTTGCCCCCAACCAACCATAGCTACAACTCAAGCTAAAAGAGATAAACAACAGGTAAAACAAATTGCCGGTTAAAGGTTTGTTTTGGTTTTAACACTGAACCCGAGTCTCATTCATAAAATATACCTGCATACTCACTTACATAGGATCCATACTGGAAGTTTACGTGCGCACTAAAGCCGAAAATAACATGCACCAAAATAAGAATTGGTTGTATAATTAAGCAATAGATCACGCCAGGCTGTGGTATGTGCTCATTATACCACTGTTAAGGGGCGTTGCCCCGACGCGCAGCGGAGGGCCGGCGACCCTACACGACCCTACACGACCCTACACTAAATGTAGTGTGTCATAGACACACTTCATTTAAAAAGAAACCAAGAAAGTCAAAGTAGCCGTTTTATTAAAGACTACCAAAAAGTAGTCCCTCCTGGCTGCCTTCAAAATGCACGACGGTCGCTATGCAACACACTTTAGCGTCCCTCCGAGAGAACGGTTATGACGGTTTCCACTTCAAGGCGTGGAGTGATACTTTCACAAAATGATCGGGCGTCATAGCAGTTATGTATACGCTCATTATACAACAGTTAGGAACCAATCAGATCGCTGGATTTAGGCCCCCCGTTGTATTAATTACAGTTTACCACCAAATGGGGGCACGTAGATCAGCCTCATATTTCGCCGAATGGTGATGCACATCAATGTGCCTGATGATCAGCGGTACGTCACGGTGAATCATAGCAACAACCGAGAGGAAGACGGCACCGAAATAGTAGGGCTTGTGGTGAGGTGGAGGTCAGAAATCACCTATTTATTTACTTATTTCTGGGCAGGGGCGTTTCTAGGTTTCTGAATTATCCGAGGCTTAGCCCAGAGCGAAAGGGAAAATGGCAATTTTTTTCATATGCTTTATTGCGCATGCAAATCTTTTCATAATGCTTTACATAAATATACAAAATATGTAGTTTATTATAACTTTAAATTGCTTCCTGACTGCTGTGCTGCTTATCCCCAGACATTCAATTCAACTTTATTTCGCCATGTATACAGATACTATGAATTTGAATTGGTCTTCTCCATGCAGGCAACACACAGTAAAACAGAAAGACAAAAACACAATACAAGGTCAAACAGTACCATTATGAGAATAAATTAATTCGTTTTAGATGTTTTTTTCATCTAAAGTTCCATTCAAGTTATTTCAGAGTAAAATGAATACAAGTGAGACAGACCTTACATATATATATATATATATATATATATATGTTAATTCACTTGAGGTTGTAAACAGTGTGGTTATGTTTTTAAATCGTTTATCCTCTTGCCAGAAGGACTAGAAGGACTAGGCTACTTTGAGATGTATCCCTGGAATCCCCATGTCTGTTTCTAGTTTAAAGGAAGCAAAGAAAAAAAAGGATTATTATTATTATTATTATTTTTTAATAAGATTCGGGGCTATTAAATAATATCCGGGGCTTTAGCCCCGAATTATACAGCCTAGAGACCCCACTAATTCTGACCCGGTTCGCAAACAAAAGAAAATGCAGCCAGTGGCATCACGTTGCCTCTGCGGTCAGTGCAGCAACTGCGCCTGACAGCACGGTCGAAGCTTTCCACACTAAAACTATAAACCCACTTGCATGTACGTGCTGATACATGCACAGTAATCGAAGATATTGTAAAAAAAAAAAAAATGTACCTCTGCTCTGTACGTCTTTTAAGCTATTTGGTGCAATCTTGGATTTCCTGAACCAATGATGAGCATTTCATCAGTGAATTCACATTCTAACGGGAGACCAGCCCTCTCCTCTATACCGGGGCTAAATGTGAGGGGGAGGCATCTATAATAAACGTTTGATACAAAGGGAAATTCAATTTGCGGGAGGCATCCCACTCTGGTTTCAAATCACCCCCTCACCCTCTCCGTCGCCCATTCCCCCCGTCACCAAAACGTTTGTACTCATGGGTCAGAGTTTACGTGCAGGTGCGCACATCCTCACGTCCAAGTTTGTTTTTACAGATACCTCGCGTTGCGAGGGAACTGGCGCACCGCCCTATAAGACCCCATTTTGTGCATATGCAACGGTTCTCAACCAGACCCCTGGGGTGTCACCGCTCCAAAGTGCAGCGACGGAGCTGAGATGTTAACCACGGTTGTCCTCCACCAGGTCGGCCTGGTTCTGATGGAGTCCCTGGAGACACAGGAGCATTCGGGTACAAAGGCCAGAGAGGAGCCGGGGGCCGGCCGGGCCCCCCTGGCCAGAGAGGTGCGGGGGACGGGGACGGGGGTGTCTGTAGTCTCACCCATGTGTGAATAGAGCAACAAGGTTTCTTCAAGGTGCTTCTACAGATGCCATGGACAGTCAAGTATGATGAATTTGTACAGACCTTATCACACACTATAAAGAAATTATCAAGGCTGTATGATGAAAACCGATTTTTGAGTTTACTCAACTTCTGACTACTTTATACGCTGTATGTGCATTGGCAGTATGCATCAGCATTTATGCATAGCGCAGTTACTTTCTCAAAGGGAGCATTCATATCAAGGTAGCTAGCATACAGCGAAGCAGAGATAAAGGTCAGGTAATGTTAAACGAATAGAAACAAATGTGTTTTTTTCTGTGTGCCCAGGTCTAGGTGGTGACCCTGGTGCTGATGGACCGGGGGACACCGACGGCCGCGCGGGGCCCCCCGGCCCTCCAGGTCCAACAGGGTTCTTAGGGTTTTCAGGTAAAGTACCTTCTAACACACTGGTACAGGTCGTGGACTGTGTTGAGGATGACTTCTAGGCCCCGTTTCTGTTGTGACTTCCCAGGGCCAAGAGGAACGAAGGGAGA
Source organism: Gadus chalcogrammus (assembly GCF_026213295.1). Lineage (NCBI taxonomy): Eukaryota > Metazoa > Chordata > Actinopteri > Gadiformes > Gadidae > Gadus > Gadus chalcogrammus. The sequence goes on along the minus strand of NC_079419.1, from coordinate 15,873,032 downwards.
TGAAGGTCTCGCTGGGCAGGCCGGAGCAACTGGTTTTTTGGGACCAATCGGTCACAGAGGATTAAAAGGAGAGCCGAGTTATATTGGGCCCGGACCTCCGGGGCCCACTGGACAGAAGGTTCTGATTATTTTACTAATGCAATATTTCAAGAAAGTATTTAGCTGGCCTGAGGCAAAGTTTTCCCCTCGATTTAATCGAGTGAGACCACAGAGATTAAAAATATGCAGACTGTTCTCCATTTGTCTCTTTTATGAGTGTGTTTGTTTTGTCAGGGACTGTAAACATATAAGAAATGTCCCTGAAAGAGAGGAGATAGATTACACCCCATCTAGCAATTTGCTCTATTATATCAGCACCTCCTTGACAGGAATACATAAAAAGTGTACTAAAATCATAAAGGGTGTCATAACGAGTGAAAATGTGCAGGCCGAATAAAATCCTGTGTAACAGCTTTCATCATGTTTACAACCACAACACGAAGGCGAGCCACAACAATGCTGAGACACATCATTCACACACCATACACATTCACGCACAAGCATCTTTTAATCACTGTATGTAACGGAGACAAAAACAAAATGTGATTGATGTTGGGGTGGGCGGGCACTAGCATTAGACATCAAAGAGGAACGTTTCATACCTTGAAGGTAGCAGATCCTTTGTGTGGTGTGAGGCTACCTCACCTACTCTCGGTCCCTCCCTCTCTCCCTCACCTCCCCCTTTTAATACCTACCCCACCAACCCTTTCCGTAGGGGGAGCCAGCGTTAAACTGCTCCCATCCGCCGCAGTGCCAGAAAGGAGAGCCTGGTTTGAGGGGCCTCCTGGGGTCTGTTGCGGTACACGGAGCCAAAGGGAACCCTGGACGCGGGCACATCGGTACCCGCCACTCAGCGCATCATTCTCCTCAGGGAAAGAATGGGAAAAGTTTCATTTTTATCAGGAGTAATCCATGTTTTCTGATTCAGGTCCTCCTGGTGCAATGGGCCCCAGGGGCCAACATGGACCCAGAGGACGCAACGGAGGACCAGGACCCAGCGGACCTACAGGCACTGAACCTAAGACCACCTCATGGCACCTCTCACCTCTCTGAGGGGTTCACCGAGCCTGACCACAAATTGCTGGGCTTTGCTGACTCTGCCCCAATTGTGCCCTCAGAATGCTTTTCTTTATCACACTATTGACTTTGACAAAAGGGTGGTCGATTTTAAGTGCACGTTTCACTATTAAAATGACCCGAGCAGGATAATAAGTGTTTCTCAGTAACATTGACCCGGGTCTTTTCCGTCCTCCCCTGGCCATAGGAGACCCAGGATGGCCTGGTATCGAAGGCCTACTCGGTCCAAAGGGGAACCAGGCCCAGGACGGTATACCCGGGCCGCCAGGACAGAAGGGGGATAGTGGTAGGGACAACATCCTCAATGTGTTAATCCGGTAGACATCGTATTATTATTTGATGCCAAAAATGCGAATGTTATTGCGTTATATTTGTTCTCCCTCTGTGTTTGCTTCTCCGCTCTGTGTTGTTATATATATTATAGTTTTTTTTTACTAAGGCCCAATCCCATTCTACCCCTTAACCCCTTACCCCTTCCCCTTACCCCTCCCCCTTGTTTTGAAGGGGGAAGGGGAAGGGGAAAGGGGAAGGCATAAGGGGAAGGCGTAAGGGGTAGAAATGGGATTGGGCCTAAAGCCCAATCCCATTTCTACCCCTTACCCCTTACCCTTACCCCTTCAAAAGCAGGGGGAGGGGTAAGGGTAAGGGGTTAGGGGTAGAAATGGGATTGGGGCTAAGGCTACTCTGGTGTCAACTGATCCATTACATGTCTACTACACATGTCCTCCCTGCCCCTTTTAGGCCCTTCACCAACCCCTGGGAGGCCTGGTGAGAATGGTCAACCAGGTAATCATGCATCATGTTGGCATTGCGCTTTTATTTTGGAGACTCTCCTCCTGTGTTTGCTTCATCGGTTGCTGTAATGGGCGCATGCTGC
>NC_079419.1:15848539-15866039 GCF_026213295.1 Gadus chalcogrammus | reverse complement strand
GCAGAGGTCCTCAATGTATCATGCATCGACTTTTACTGGATTACATAAAACAAAGTAATTTTATGTCTTGTTGTTATGCCTTATGTTTTTATTGTTGATGTTTATGATTTCATAAAAAATATGAATTTTCCTTCCCCACTGTTTGCAATGCTGGATTCATATTCATATTCATGCTCCGGGTCTATCTCTGAATATGTTTCAATGTTGAATATTTATGAAAGGGATAATAAGAGATGACACATAAAGTCGTACTATCGTTTTTGTCGTTTTTGTCAAAAAAATACATATATTCTTTGAGATTAGATCGAGGCATGGCTTTGATTGCATTTTTTTGTGGATATTTGCCAGTAAATGTAGACGCCAGCTGTTTCATTGCATACCTATATGTCCCTTTTTTCTTACATTAAAGTGCATTCGACCATTGTGAATATCTTGTAAAATGGCTTATCCTCCTCCCATACTTTCACACTGACTCAAGTGCCACCTTTTGTGGAAGAAGAACCACATATGCAGTTAAACGCATACCTGAGAACAAGCATCGGGACATTGAGAACCATTACATGCATAGTGTTCTTAAAACCTCATACAAGAGCTATAGGCATGTGATTGTATGTGGCTGCTCAGCCATATATTCCGTTTTTTTAGACTGCCGAAACCATTGTCAATGACGACTCATGTTGTTAATGTACGCATACGTTTATGTAAAACAGAGAACCACAATTTCGTGCTCCAGAGTTCCAAGCAAAGCCAGATGGACCACAATTGAGGCTTTGCAACGTGTAATTGTCAAGTTGTCTGTTTTTACGATTAGAGAAGAAATATGAAGACTGTTCAGACTTGGAAAGGAGTTTCTGAAGCAAACATATCCTACACAAGCTTCCTTTTGTCCACTGTTTTTCACATTTGCAGGAATAAAAAGGAAAGACAATTAAATCAACCTTTTTTGTTGTTTTTGTTTTTTATATTAAAACTAAATGAGAAAAGATGTCAACAATGATTCATGCATTTATTCTCACATGCTCACATTCCCTGTGATCTCGTGTTTCCTACCAATTCGTTGATTGTCAATTTAGGCCAAAGCACAGAAGTTTAGTTTGAGTTCATTATAATGAGAAAGAAATGGACCTTGTGGAGTATAGAGAGCCACCCTCATCTGCATGATGAACTGGTCTAGAGGATCAGAGGGCCATCTAACTCATTCTACAAGTCATTTGAAAGAGACCATCATCCAAAGCTGGATAACTGTAATGGGAGGAACTGTAATGATCATTGGAGGTCACTCCAATCACTCGGTCACTGCGGTCAAAAGGTTCAAAAGGTTCATAATCCCCTTATAGCTATTCATAATAAAGCCTAATAGCTTTTTCATACCGTCACTTAAAACACACAGATGGCCAGGATCAGGTGACTAACATTGTTTATTACTTTTGTCCCCTACCTACAAAGTCAACTGTTTATCACTAGGGATAATACACACACACACATATACACAACAATGTGTGCACATTATTATGCAAGAGCTTAATGGAAAGATTACAGGGACTGTGAATCGCCCTAATGTGACATTAAAAAAGCAGTCTGATAAGAACAGCCAGCAAACCCTGAACTCAACCTTGAATTAACCAGGCTACCGTCTCCGTTCCGGCCTGCTTCAGCCATGGTCATCCGTGTGGACGGGAAAACGCTCTGGCCGGCACACAGAGGTAACCGGATTACCCTGCCTCCATAGGTTGCACTTGTTTAATTGTTTTCCCAGCTTCTACATCAGGCTCTTCCCCAACTCTGTCCTAATCACGTTAGGACGCCGGCCCTCTTCTTGCAAACAGCGGCCTGCTCCAAGGTTACCATGGTGTCAGCAAAGGACGACGGCTTCCCTGGCACCCTCTCCCCCCCCACCAGCCCCCCGCGACCCACCCACCATCACACACACACAAACACACCCGTCACCCCCACCGTTACAGACTAACAACCCGCGATCCCAACCACTCACCGACTCACTATCACACACACGCACACACTTCACCTCCACGCGCAACCCCCCCCCCGCCCGCCTCAACATCCCCCCCACACATACCCACACACCGCTCCAACACTACCTTCACACACATCAACCCCCCACCACTAACGACACCGCCGACGCCGAGAGGCACTTCTTCAAGGGGAAGAGGACGCAGCGTCACACGGACAGCGGACAGACAGCGGACAGACTGCCGACAGACAGCGGACAGACAGCGGACAGACAGCGGACAGACAGCGGACAGACAGCGGACAGACAGGGGACAGACAGCAGACAGACAGCGGACAGACTGCCGACAGACAGCAGACAGACAGCGGACAGACAGCGGACAGACAGCGGACAGACAGGGGACAGACAGCAGACAGACAGCGGACAGACTGCCGACAGACAGAATAGACAGTGGACAGGCAGCGGACAGACAGCAGACAGCAGGCGTCTCTGGCGTGCAGCGGCTAACAGAGTGATCAGGGTGGATGGATATCATCACAAACCCCTGGGGGGATAAGTCGAGCTGTGAAGTCCAACAGAGCGGAAATCTAATTAAGGAGCCGAGGAGGGGGGAACTCACTCCTCACTCCGGCCCCACGTCACCACACCGTGCCCTCAGAGGCTCCCGGAGGTCTCCAGGACAGGGCGTCCATACCCCCCCCCTCAACCCACCCAGCCCCCCCGGCTGTCGGCCCTCTACGGCTGGGTTGACATGTTAATGAGGTCACTGTTGCACTAATGTCACAGCCCATAATGGTTTATTCTACATGTGGCACTTGACCCGTTGCCCGGGGCGTTCTGTCATCGCTCAGGTCCCGGGACCGCGTCCTTCACTCAACCCAAGCGGCAGCAGTGAGTAATCATGAGCCATCCAGGGCTGCCTTAAACACTGGGGGGGGGCGGGGTGGGGGGGGGGGGGGGACAAAGGCTGTTGTGTGGGAATGTGTGGAGTTGAGACATTTTGTCATAGACGATCCCGACTGGTGATCTTGAGTGGAATGACGTCCCGCCCGCTCTGCTGCATTGTAATTCGAGGTAAACGGGAGACGTCACAAATACCGGTTTTGCGGAGGGTTTTGTGAACAAGCCTCAGCACTCCCTCTCCCTCCACTACAGAGGCCCTCTGCTATTAAGACATGCCGCAACAGTTTGACGCCACGTGAATATTGACACCGCTGCATAAAACCTAAACCAGGGGACATTTTTGTGGGACAACAGGAGACACACTCGTTCCGCTCACTCTCACTTTCGAGCAACAGAGAAGATGCAGTTGGTGGGGAACTTGTGTGTTTTGGCGCTGGTGTCATTTGCGTTGGTTACAGCTGAACAAAACCGAACCTCGGTGCCGTTGCATGCGATGGATCTTCAGCGAGACAGGTTGGCAAACACAACGGTGAGATACTTTATATGTTTTGTTTTTGTTTGTCAGCACTGTAAAAAACTGCTTTTTACATTCTTCTGCTAACATTATTAATTCTATACAATAATACGGTCTGTGACACGCAGAAACAGAGACAGACAGACAACCAGACTGACATGCGCACACGCAAACACACACACACACACACACACACACACACACACACACACACACACACACACACACACACACACACACACACACACACACCCACAGTAAACACAAACCACCAACTGCTCCCCTTGGCTATTCGCATTTGCAGCCTGTGACTCATGTGTTGGCAGGTGTTACTATAGTGATGGTTCATGTCGTTGCACAATAAGTGCTATGAGATGTTGAACTACAACCCCCGAGTTCCTTAATTACTAATAATGGTTTTTCCTTTAGCGGATACAACTTTCCTCTCGGGGAAACTGGGAAACATAATCCATTGAATTGTTTTCCATTAACTGCGTGTTGTTTCCTGGGCTGTCCACCTCTCTAATTCTCAGAAGAGCTACACATTCATATTCATGCAATAGCTCCAGCAATAACGAATCATATTGGCCGGAATGATTAATAACTGTACTTTCTGCCCTTGAGGGACTAATAAAAGTTCATAAAAAAAACACGATAATAAACCAGTTTTTAGCAAGTGCCAGCTCTAAAAGCTTTACATAAATTAACATAAATTATTGTCGGTTTCTTAAATGTTTTCTCTCTGCATCCTTTCCCACAGGCACCTCCAGCCAGACCGACCCTGCTCTGGCTGATTCATCAGTCCTTAAGCCACACGCAGAAACCTAAGGAACTTAAGGGAGGTGACTCAAAAGGCGGGGGGGGGGATAAGAAGCAGGAACCGGAGGAAAAGAAGAAGGAACCAGAGGACAAGAAGAAGGAACCCGACGACAAGAAGAAGGAACCGGAGGACTATATAGACCCAGCAGTCAGGACCCGCAAGGAAGGCTGCAAGATCTTCTACTGGAAGTCCTGGACGGCCTGCTGAAGCTCTCTGCAGCTCAAGAAGACAACGTATACTCACACCTTGGAGCGTACTTATAATGTAGGTTCTGGAGCAGGCCAAATGCTGTGAAGTGTTAAGTGTATAAACCTTAACAATATCATCAACTGCCTGGATCTAAAAGTCCTCGTCTTCTGAAGGTTATCGTCTTGGCAGTACAGGATATGTGTTCAGGATTCAGGGCACTTCAATAAATAGCCCTTCATGCTACTATCTTTTTGGAGACTTTGATCTGGTTCAAATCCAAGTGCAGCAATTGCCTTGCGGCTTTGCTCTCTACTAAGTCCTTCTCTTAGTCTCTTTGGAGCATGAAAGCAGAGTAACGCCAAGCATCAGACTCTTCTGTCCCAGCTTACTACTACTCTGTTTTCTCAAAGTATGAAAACGAGCTGTTGTTTACTGTAATCAAGTTGGGGGCTGTCATCCTAAAACAAGTTTTATGACACTCAATAAAGTATATTATATATATACATTTTCCTAAAATTGTAGTGGTTGACTTTGTGGTTTGGGTCGGTTCTGTCACTCCCTCCGTCTTCTCCAGCTTGCAGACCATCAGAGGAGGCTGTTCTCCTCCATCTTGGATCTACGGATCCTCGTTCCCTGTGTGATAAATGTCTGCAGTGCATGTGATGTTTCTCAATGATCTGCTCAATAGACTACGAGGCAATAAAGCCGCGTCGTTACATACATTCATCTCACACACTTTAATCTACTTGATGCAAGGCATAGTGTCCAGTGAAGGCTTTATAGTTGTATTAAGAATGTGTGTTTGATTGTGTGCGTGTGCGTGTGTGTGTGTGTGTGTGTGTGTGTGTGTGTGTGTGTGTGTGTGTGTGTGTGTGTGTGTGTGTGTGTGTGTGTGTGTGTGTGTGTGTGTGTGTGTGTGTGTGTGTGTGTGTGTGTGTGTGTGTGTGTGTGTGTGTGTGCATTTGTGCATGATGTGTTTGTATATCAGTGTCACTTTAGAACGATTTAATAGAAAGTGTTCCTCTAACTAATGGGTACTATCGGTAACTACAGTTTTCATTCATTCATTCTGGCAAAGTCTGTAGTTCTGTGAAATGATCAATAGCAGCCATTGATTAAATAACTTTAGGCTGGAACCTTTAAAAGTGTATTTGAATTTTTCAATTTAAACAAAACATATTTGCTTTTAGCTAGTTTGAGATAGTGTTATCCTTAGCAGCCTTTAAGTTAAACAGTAGCAGGCATCTGGCAAGACGGGATGCAAGGATAAGGTAAGTGGCATGCAAGGATGCAAGGATAAGGTAAGTGCCATAGACATGATTTACTAGAAAGCAGTTCAGAAACTCTTGAGTTTGGAGCAGAGGAAAAACATTTGAATAAAATGGCAGGAGAGTTTTTACATCTGCCAAATGTATTATTTATCATCTACATCTTGATATATTCGGTCATTCTTGACTTGGAGAAATGTACACTATAAAAAATCGTACACTGTAGTCTAAGTGGAGCATTTTAAGTACCTATACAATCAAGTTTCAGACCTAATTCCTGTTGCCATACGTCTTTGTTTTGTTAAGTGAATGACGATTATCCCATTTAATCACTGTTTGGGTGTGTGCAGCCCAGGAGTGGAGTTGTAGGTAGAGCGAGAATAATGATTTCCAAGCCCAAATGTGAAGTGGCCAGCATGGAGTCAGCAGACTCTGACTCGCTGTGGGCTGCTCTCCAAGCCCAGAGTAAGAGAATACACAAACAGGATGAGCAATGTTCCTATATCCGTCAGAAATTGAGAGAGATGACGGAGAGACAGGAGAAAACAATGGACAGATCAGTGGACAGATCAGTTTCAGATGTTGCAATGGCAGTTCCAACTGCGTCGTCCCGACCTCTCCACGCCGGTACGTTTTTCAGGGAACTCCAGTGACTGTCGAGCATTTCTGACCCAGTGTGGACTGCACTTTCAGCTCCAGGCAGCCTCCTGCACGACGGACCGAAATAAGGCTGCGTATCTCGTCTGGCATCTCCCTGGCACAGCGGAGGCCTGGACCGCAGCAGAGGGAAACAGAGGGTACCCCTGTCCTTGACTCCTTGGAGCTCTTGTCAGCGCCGACACATCTCGCCGGAACGTGTGGTGGCCCCCAGAATGAACTGGACTGCACCAGGACAGAAGACCGAGTGCCAGACTACACTATTGAGATCCGAAACTTTATCATACTGAGCTGGCCAGAAAGTTTGTTGTTATCCACCCGGGACCAGTGTGGAGCGGGAAGTCGAACACAAAGGTAGACATTTTCATATCCCTTTACACAACACAGCACTCCTGAACGAGGTTCCCACGGCCATGAAGGTTCACACAACATTCCATGTTACACATGTTAAGCCGGCTCTAGGGCCCCAGAGGACCCCAGGGCTCCCCAGGGCCATGAAGGTGCACCCAACATTCCATGTTGGGTGAACCAGCGAGTATTGCTTTATTTTCCTCTCGTTCCAGATACGTCACTACCTGCCACTGTTTTTCCTGGCTGTGATCGTCCACCGTCGCGTTTATTATTTTAACCTGTCCCTCCTTGCTTTCTCCCTCCTACGTTATCTTCCTTATCAACTTCTAAATATACTCTCTCAATCACACCTCAAACCCTCAACCCCTTTGCCCTGCTTACTACTGCCTACCTGTGTACCGAATCATTGCCTCCAGTCAAAACGACTCTTTCTGTTTCAACCTGCCTGTTGTCACAAGTCATGCCAACACCTGTTTGCACCCGCGTTACACAACTCTCCCTCCAGGCATCGCTCCAAAGCCACTCCCCCAAAACACATGAGTAGCCCGCTAGCTTTAGCAGTAGCTCTGCCTAGACTAGCGTAAGACTCTGGTCATGAACAATGACTGCATGGGCAGAGTAGCATGGTAGTTAGGTAGAAAGACAGCTAAGCCATCCTATCATTTAATGAATTAAATGATTGCACAAGCTTATTACAGGCCTGCGATAGCCACAGATTTTTTTTCTCTTTTTGTCAGAGCATTAGATGTATTGATTGATGTCTGTATATTTCAACAAATATGCAAGTTATACCAAAGAAATCAATCATTTATTGCTTACCCTAGTTTTATACCTAGACCTTTGAATCTATCCTTAATAAAAGTCTGATTTCTGAAGTTGTGGGGCCAGCTGGTATTAGCTGGATAGCATTCACTCTTTTTAAGGATTATTTTACACCCAGAGAAGAAGCAAAAAATGTGCCATAATAGTTAGAATACCGGAGAGACAGGTTGCCTGGTCAGTTACGAACAAAAGCAGATCGTCCAAGTGAGGAGGTGCCCCTCATTCTAACCCCTGACCTACTGCACCTCTAGAAAGAGGGGGGTCCTGTAGACTCTAGATAATGGTCCGATGGGCCAATATGGATGGGGATAAATGAATAAATGAATTCTTGATGGCGCCTTGTTCTAATGCCACATAATCAGAGGACATCATCTGTACTTCAGTAAGAATGTTAGGTTGAGGGTATCTGTAGAGAATTCCAATCCAAAAAACTACTTTACCCCCAAAATGTTACTTTCCAACAGTTTCTCAGCATCCAGGGAAATTACAACCTCTGGGAATTTCATAAATATGAATAAATTCGTATTCAGTCGACAGAAAGTAGACTGTCTGAAGATAACTGGCATGTTTAATGAACCCATTTTGTTCTTCAGATTTATGGAGAGTCAGCACAAGTTCTAAATGGGATGATTTTTGCCGACACTTTGACGTCAGCATTAAGAAAATGGTCGATATGAACTGCAGTTCGGTAGCATCTTGATCCATCTTGATCCATCCTTCAGATGAAGTGAAACTGACGCTTATGTTAGAGTGATTGGTGATGAACCACGTTTCAAAGATTCATTGAATATAGATTTAACTAATGTTGCCAGTTTGTCACAAAACTTAAAATAAATTAAATTTGAAAGCAATCTGCACCTCGGGCTGGATTTTACAGCCTTAACTGAATGGCTTACTTCCTGTAGAGATAGCAGACTGTCCAATTATTTTTCAGAATTAGGATCAATGGAAGAAACTCGTCTGTAGGTCATTCAGAGGTAAAAAGGGAGGAGTAAAATTATTCAAAGGGTTTTATATTTGGGTTATAATGAGTGAAACAGTCTGGTGTTTCCATTGATGCACAATTCAATGACTCTGCTTTATCTCAATGTTCATCTATTAAGAAGGAGAACCTAGTAGTAGATGTTCTGCATCTTTGGTATAAATTGGAAGAAAGTATGCTTGCAAAGGCATTGTCTAATAGAGAAGGAGAGGGGATGATTCATTATTGTTGGTCTAAATCGCTGCTAGCAGATATAAGTTCCTTAAGACTATTATTTTACAAATCGATTTACAATTAGTGCATTTCAAAATTAAGATATAACCCAAAAAGTGCAAGAATCAGTCGACTACATAAAATGCACCAAATTGAATGTAGTTGACAGACTATGTAATATGTATTTTAGAAAGTTCAGCATTATCAAAGTTATGTGCATATATATTAATGCACAACACCTGAGTTTGCAACAATGTGCCTGCAACAATAAGATATCCACCATTTATGCCAGCAATAACTTAGTGGTGGAGCATTGTGTAATCATATTAAATAAAAAAGCACCCCTGCTGGATGCTTTTCTCCTGCAGTAGTAAATAGGTGTTTGAAAAAACGAAAGAAAAAACTTAATTAAAGGTGGTTATCTGGTTGTCTTCCTTAGATAATAATAATAATAATAATAATAATAATAATAATAATAATAATAATAATAATAATAATAATAATAGTAATAATAATAATAATAATAATAATAATAATAATAATAATAATAATAATAATAACAATAGTAACAATAGTAATAATAATAATAATAAAACTAATATTCAAGCTACTAAGTCTAATTGGGATGCCTGTCCCAAAAGGATTTATGTGAGGCACAAAGAAAATTAGCCAAGACATGATGGGTGTCCCCCCCTAGCAACACAGAAACAGATTTCAAACCAAAGAGAAAAAAGAGATTGAATATAAACCATGACCTTGTACAGAATATTCCCTTGTGTACCTTTTGATTGGACTGTTATGCAACCAATAATTATGAGGGAGTATGTGAATATGACAAAAGATTGCTAAAGTAGGAAAAGGCATATAAATGGTCTCAAAAATACACAAAAAAAAGTCGCAAACATCTTTCTTTCACACATCTGTATGCCTCCCAATGTGTGCAGGGACTAAGATTTTACTAGTGCTACATATGGCCTTTAAATAAATTCATTTCAGAGCATTTTTTTGTCATGTAAAATGATCCTATCACTGTACCTCAAAATGGCCAATGTGAATCCCGAGGGCAAGTATGAACAAATACAATTCATACTTCGCTGTGTGAAAGAAGGACAAGAGATAAGAATGAGGAGAGAAGAGTAAAAGGGAAGGACAGGAAAGAGGAATGGAGGATAGAGACGAGGAAAGGGGAGCAGGGCAGAGATGAGATAAGGAGCGAGAGGAGACCAGCGTAGAGGCGACTAAGAAGATTAGTGTAGAGTAGGAGTGCAGGGGAGAGAGAAGAGAGGAATGACGAGGGGTAGAGAACAGAAGAGAAGAAAGGAGGAGTGCAGAGGAGAGGAGAGTTATTTGCAGCAGGCTTCTACTGGTTCTTAACCTCCTTCTTACTTGCCTAAACAGATGAACCTGAACCCATGTTGCCCACAAGCCGTCTGGCAAGCCAAGCTTCTATGTCGATCACATAAAGCTGTTTCCTTGGGGCTGTTTTCCCTGCCCTCTAAAAGGCATGTGAATTGAGAGAGAGCAGGCTAGGGATTTTCAATGTTACTTATCTAATATCAATTTATGTGTTCACTCTATGTCCGCTCACCTATCCTATGTCGTAATAAATGAACAACAGAAGCGAACCCGTCTTTGATCTTAACTTAATTATACTGGGAAGAGAGTTAGGTATAAAATCTCTCGCCGTCTGTGAATGGCTGAGCGTTATGCCTGCGTCAAAGCAACCTCAGACAGGTGATTGTGTGTACCAACACGTGTGTGTGTTTGTGTGTGTGTGTGCGTGTGTACCAACACGTGTCTGTCCTTGTTCTCCCGAAAGTATGCCTAGAAGAGTTTCATGGCAGGAGAAGGATGAGACGGTCTGTTTTCAATCAATGGGTTCGAGGAGGGGAAAGAAGCTGTGTGAGATGGGTGATGACAGCGGTCATTTGTTTTTGCATATTGGATTTAACCTTTATCACACCGACTCATCTGTCTTCCCCACCAAGGACCCCGCCCTCCATCTCCCCTCTTGTCGCTCTCTACACCCCAGCAGGAAGGGGGCCGCCGTTTGTCCACAGGCTGCAGCAAAGTCGTCCCTTGAAGCTGCAAGACGGACCTCCAGGAAGCACAGAGAGAAGGAAGGAGCCGGAAGAAGGGAAATGAAGAACTGCCTCGGCTCCGCACCCTTCTGCTGTGCCTCCGCAACGTCCTGAAAGTCGGGGAGGCCTTCGTCCTCCTCCCGCTCCTCTTCCTCCCCCTCCTCCCCGTCCCGACCTTTCTCCTTGCAGACGGCGAGGCAGATCTGTTTCCATGACGACGACTGAATTAAGAGCGAAAGGAACGCCGTCCCAAACCAACGCAGCGGGTTTAGCCTGAGTGAAAACATAAATCAGCCCATCTGAGTTGATAGCGGTGGCAGATTGGATTTCCCGAATTCCTGGGCTCATATAAAGCAGTCAGAGTCATGGTGATGGATTTGGTTTGTGTGTTGACTCGGCCCCCTGGTTCCATTGTTGTGGCTTATTGAATATTTGGTGACATTCAGAAGGAGAGCATGCAGAGTACTGGGAGACAACAGGACCAAATGGACTTAGTCTCATCTCTTGTTTCCTTTTTATTCGTCTCTTCGACAAAGTCAAACAATTTTATTCCTTTTGTTTATTTGCACCCAAATCGAATAAAGTTTCCTGGCTTTCGTGTTTATATAAAGCTTTCTATACATAGCTATGTGTGGTGCAGCTTTAACACAACCAAATCAAAGTGTAACATTCTCTCCTACACTAATCTGATGATATTTGTGTTATTATGGCGATGAGCAATGTGCTGACTGCTGTTTCATGTTGTCTTGCGGGTCTCTTCAAGCCTCTGAGCCTCCAGCTAGGCCTGCACTTGCTGTCGAGATGTCTCTCATAATTATTGCCAGCACACAAAGAGCAGGAGAACACTTTTGATAACATAACGTCTTTATTCTTAAACAATCACTAACGTCATTCCGATTTTTTTTGTATTATCAATGCATATTTTTTTTTATTTTGTCTCACAATTCATAATGCATATATGAGTGAGTTCCAATGTGGTGAAATAATCGGCAAACAAAAAAATAAAATACATAAATCTTTTTTTTTCTTTACATATTCGCACGTAACCCCGACAGTTCCTTATGCTTTTTATAAATCCCATATTCACAGAAAGTGCTCTCCTTTGATCTTCGTCTCCATCTTCTGGGTATACGCTCATTCTCATCCCATGCCTTTACACCTTCCACAGCGCTATTCGTCGACATGTATCCACATCACCTCGCTGCTTAATGCTGGTATAAGCTTTATGCCTTTATTAGCATCTCGTCTTATATACATATTCAATATGTGTAGTTGGGAGCTTATGGAAAGTTAACTAATCTACCGTTAGCTCTCGCAAGCAGCCTGCGCCAGCCTCGCTATGCTAGCTGGGAACCAGGTGGAAGACTTGTTAGAATGGAAAGAAAAGAAACACATATACAGGTCCATGACTGGGACCCGTGGGCATCTGCTCTGTACTGCAGACCGTGTGCTGTTCATCTACCACAGATAAAGAGTGTTCAACCACGACTAGTAGAGATGCATAAGCTGGTGGATGCTACCATCAGGATCCTCACAACTGCATACAAAATTGTGTTTCCCGGTCAAAACACACAACAGAGGCCATCGGTGTGTGTGTGTGTGTGTGTGGTATGAAGTAAATGGTGTTAGTCTCCACTGTAGATCGCCTGTGTGTATCTGTTGCCTGTGAATCCCTTTTCCTCGACCTACCCCCTCTGTGCGCCACAGACCGCCCGCTCATTGCCCGTAACAAAACATCGGTTTTGCCACGCGTTCCGAGCTTGCTCAACAGAAGCACAACAAAAAAGCCAGGCTTTTTTCTATAGTGTGCCGAACAACGAGGACAGGCGTTCATTGGATAATTGTAAGACTTCCTGAGTTAGATGATCCAATATCAGTGAAGGATGGGGCTGGAGCAAGAGAGGTGCACCAAGCACTTATGAAAATAGAAGAAGCCCGCTCTGACGCAACGCTGCAACACATGACTCATTTCCTAAATCACCAAGACGAAAAAAGAACGGCGGATGGAGACTATGTCGATGTCTATGGTTTACCGACTAATAGAATACAATTACCCTTTACGTTACGTCAATGATTTCCGAAAAAACGAAGAAAAAAACAACAAATCGCTCGATCCCGGACATGGCTGACCCGCTCTGCCTCTGCCGTGGTAGTGGGGTGCCATTAGCTGTTACCCCCACTCTAAAGAATTAAAGGAGGAAACTTAATTAGCTAGTTTCTAAACAATGCTGCACCCTGTCCACCCATCTATTTAATAGCTTATTGTTTACCATTTACGGCGAGGAAAGAGAGGAGACTGCAGCAAAATAACTCGTTAGAACAAACAAGCCCCATCTCAGGCCAGAACCTTCCAGAACAGTCCAGACTTTTTTTTTTCTTTATCAAAGATGACATCATGTTTTGTTCATATATATTGAAAGCACAAATGCTATATATGTATTATTTTTTTGTTGTGATTGTTTTTTTTATTTTTTATTTCTTTTTGTATGATTTTTGCGGTCAAGACCCCAGTCATACAAATTGCAGAGCAGAGAGAGCTGTGATTCTCGAGGTGCAAATGATGAGGATAACCGTCCGTGGCTATCACAGTGGTCGTGATCATCATCACCACCATTACCTCGCCCCCTCGGAACTCTGGGAGAGAGAGAGCAACGCGCCGTTTAACGCCATTTAAAAAGAAGTTCGCTTTTCCTCTCATGTTACTGAAGGAACTGCTAGGAGGACTACCGTTGACCCTTGAGCAAACCTCTGTCTCTCTGGACAATTTGAAAAACCCTGCTTTTTAACGTGCATCAATCTTTCACAAGCCAATGACGTTCGAACGCACACTCATTGCAATTAGTGCCGCTTGGAGATTCGTTTGAGACATCTCTTGACTGAGTTGTATTGCTTATAACAGTCCCACTGCCTGGCCAGGGAGGGGGAGGGGATTCTTCCAAGAAGCTTCTGGAACAATCCGATTTGTCCCGTGGATAAACAACCAATCACTCGCACTTACAGTACAGCACCCTGAGCAAATCAGATCGCACGGCCCAACCCCCACACCCATATCTCCACCAATCAGATTCTGACATTACAGTACATTCAGTCCGACCTCCCGACACTCTGACTAGTTTGCGTGAGAGCACATTCACCGTCAAGCAGTGGAAACGACTTTCTCTTTAGTGATAAGTCTCTAGAAAAAACAAGAGGCGGAGTCGACGTGGTCGCTAACCGAGCTGGTGAGGTAACAACAGAGTAGTACTGATCGTTATTAATTAAAACAAAATCAATAACTGTTATTATTGACAACAATAACACCATTAAGCGTGTGGAAGTGTCACGGCGATCCAAAAAATATATATCTAACCAATGCATGACATTTGTAACATGTCTTTAAAGCTAATTTTTCACAGCATAAATTGGAAACTATAGATATTTGTATTTATATGACGAGAGACCACCATTCTTATGTTTGTCACAGCATTTTCTCTTTTTTGCATAAAATGTTAAGGTCAAATCCTGATTGAAAATGTTTCTTTCATATCGTCTGGATTAATAATAATTCATCTAAAAGAATTTCACAGGCAAGAGTTCAGTTAAGTTGCTGTTCTTTTTTGATTGGTTGGGTGTACAGTACAAGCTCCTGGTTGTCGCGGCAACTCCCCCCTCCCCTAGACAGAGGGTATAGTGGTGCGTATTTTGTAAGGGGTTTGGTGATGACTCCTCCCCTTTAAATTAAGAGAAGGTCACACCTCCCCCCGATGGAAGCCCCGCCCCCTGATGCTATGAACAGTTCTGATTGACGGCTTTTCCTCCATTCATAGCGGGAGTCCCTGAGCTCTTCCTGGAGCGCTGCTTCTCCTCGATCTCATGCATTGACGGCTCCCGGTACATACACACTGCAGAGAGAGGGAGGAGGAGCAGGAGGAGGTGGAGGAGGGGGGAGGAGGAGGAGGGGGAGAGGGGAGGAGGAGGAGGGGGGGAGAGGAGAGGAGAGGAGGAGGAGGAGGAGGAGGAGGAGGAGGAGGAGGAGGAGGAGGAGGAGGGGGGAGGAGGAGGAGGAGGAGGAGGAGGAGGAGGAGGGGGGGAGAGGAGAGGAGGAGGAGGAGGAGGAGGGGGAGAGGGAAGAGGGTAGGAGGAGGGGGAGAGGGGAGGAGGAGGAGATGGAAGGTGGAGGAGGAGAAGAGGAGAGGGGAGGAGGAGGAGGAGAGGGGAGGAGGAGGAGGGGGAGAGGTGAAGGGGAGGAGGAGAGGGGAGGAGGAGGAGGTGGAGGAGAGAGGAGGACGAGGAGAGGGGAGGAGGGGGAGGAGGGGGAGAGGGGAGGAGGAGAGCGGAGGAGGAGGAGGAGAGGGGAGGAGGAGAGGGGAAGGAGAGGAGAGGAGACGGGACGAGGGGTGAGGAGACGAGGAAGTACTCAGAGGTACAAGTAGATGGGGAATATAGAGTAGGGACAGTGGGGATCAGATTGGGGAGATGGATGGGCAGACAGAAACAAGGTCAGGATTAAGGTGAGGTGATTAAGCTGCGGCGTTGAAGATAGCACTACTCGACTGTTCGGTCACCTCCCGATCTCCCGTCCTGTCCGGGCCGCGCGTTTGTTATCATCAAAAACATCTGAGACACTGCACTCACTCATATGGCACACACAGAGGACATGGGGAGGCATAAACAACCCTTTTAAACAGCCATGTAAATACTGAAGAGGATTTATCGACGTTGCCGTGTTAATAGTCAGACTATGGTGCAGTCTTAGTCAGTAGCGTTAGTAGTTGTCGTTTGCCGTGAAAATCCTTATTATTATTAATTGTTACCAAGTTAGGAAGTATTAGGTTTAATCATTATGCTTATCAGTGATCAGTAGTAATCATAGGAGCCAGTTCTGATCTGAACCAAATTTTGTTCATTTTCTAATTGCTTAAAAAAGCATCACTGGTACTTATTATTTGGTGATTCATTCAAAAATAGTGTAAATAACAGGGAACTGTATGTGACTCACAAGAAGTATGACATAAATGATTTGGCTTTCCAGAAGGTTTTGTTTGGCCTCAAAAGCCGTGTGTGTATTTTGTTATTTACTGGTTTAGCAGTTTTCTATTTATTTATATTTTTTATCAAGAAGCTAGTAGAACTACATTTATATTAGCAGTCATTTCGTTTGTATGAGTTCCTTGCGTTAAACAGATTTATTTTACCTTTGTTTTCATACGTGTCATGAGAATCATTGGACTATATTTGATTATAGGAGCGAGGCGTTCATTTCCTGGCTCATGAATTGAGTTTGGCTGATGCCAAAGTTTGGCTGGCCTGAGTTATGTAAACACTGAACAAGTCAACACATAGTTGGAACAGTACAGTCCTCTTTAGTATCATCCTTAATAGCCAGTATTACCAATAAGTAGTCATAAGTAGCAAGTTCAGTACTCTGAAGTGTTCATTGGTATTCTGTACTTCTCTTTAGTAATCTTTAGTAGCCAGTAGTCCTTTTTAGTAGTCTTTAGTATCCAGTACTAATCTTTTGTAGCCAATAGTAGCCAGTAGTTCTCTTGTCATTGGAAGCCAAAAGTTATTTTTGTAGTCTTTGGAAGCCAATGCTAGTATGTAGGTGTTGTTGGCATTCAAAATAAATCGTCGATATCTTAGGTCAGTAGCGGTCAAAAGCTTCTAACTGTACCGTTTGCTTGCCCATGCATTCTCAGTGAATCATCATTCAATCATCAGCCCAGTGAACCAGTGATTGACAATCTTCCCCCATGGGCCTACCGTACCTTCAATGGGCCGGGGAACAAAGTGTGAGGAGGGCTTGGTCTTCTTGGCGCGGTTGCCCTTCATGACCTGTCCGTCTTTGGTGAGGCCCAGGAACCAGGCACGGCCCGACTCCTGCTGCCGGTACACTGTGGACGAGTAGATGACGTAGTAGCTCTCAAACACCGACTCCTTGAACTTGCACTCTGGTGTGAACACCTCCTGCAACATGAGAAGGGGAGAGCGGCAGAGGGCATAGTGTGGTGAAGATAAGCCCACACAGACGCACACAAACACACCCAATCACGCCACCCGCACCAACACACACACTCAAACACAAACGCACACAGAGACGTAAGCCCCAATTACACAGAGATCCCACCATATTCCCTCAAAGATGAACCGGCGTTATGCTGTTATTGCTTTTTGACACAGAACCAGACAGCACAATGCCATCCCTCTCTGTGCTTTTAAAGAGCATGCTGTCGTTAAGGAATCAGACGTGTTACACAACAGTGTCCGGGTCTTGTGTGACATAACATCTGAATCGTGGCAAAACATTCAGACTTGTAATGAACTGACTATGGAGATGCATTTGCTAGCCGTAAATATTTACACCACTCTTCAAACGCATGAACAACATTGTTTACAAAATGTTGACGCCTCACATTGCAGTGGCAGATTTCTTTGCGTGCAATGTGTTTGTGCGATCAGAATTACTTTCCGAGAAGAAAATAAGGAGAAGCAGGGAGTCGCGCACTTAGCACTCCAAACGTCCCACCCGTCACAGCATACCACTTCACCGCCAGACACAAACACAGAGAACCGAACACACACAAACACGCGCACACACATGCTTTTCTATAATGAATTGAGCCAATGACCAGGTTGTTTAGAAAGAGTTGAAAGTGGGGCGAGAGCGCCTTTCTCGTTATCTCTGATCGGTCTCCAAGTAGAAAGTGAGAGAGGAGAGCGACAGCACCGGGTGAGAGTGACAGCTTTCACTTCAG
>NC_079419.1:15833539-15846039 GCF_026213295.1 Gadus chalcogrammus | reverse complement strand
AGAGAGAGAGAGAGAGAAAGAGAGATAGAGAGAGAGAGAGAGAGAGAGAGAGAGAGAGAGAGAGATAGACTGTTTGGGAAGGAACCTTCGCTGGTTCCTTGCCAACGTGTTTGACGTCATCCATCATCCGTCATCCATTTTGCAAACAAAAGCCCAGCATTGAACCGGCGGACGAACCTGAAACGAGGCTACAAGGAGGTGGTGTGGAGGTGGGCCGCGGATCGTTAGTGCCGCTAATGATTAAAGAACGGCTTCCTGCTGAGTCAGGCTAGAAGAACACGGCTGGTGGAGGCCCTGGAGGCCGGGGCCCGCTGACTTCAAATGACACAATGATACACAGCCTGGTGGTGTGTGTGTGTGTGAGAGTGTATGTTGTGTGTGTGTGTGTGTGTGTGTGTGTGTGTGTGTCTGCGTTTGTGCATGTGTCTGCGTGTGTGTTTGTGCGCATATGTGTGCGTGTGCATGTCTGTGTGTGTGTGTGGGTGTTTGTGTGTGTGTGTGTGTGTGTTTTTTGTGTGTGCTAGTGCATGTCTGTGTGTGAGTGCGTGCGTGCGTGCGTGCATGTTGGACGAGTACATTGAAATGGAAGGTGGTGTATGGTTTCAGGCTTATGAAGCTAAACAAATAAAAACAACACCCCCCCCAGAAAAGCAACAGAGCAAACAGTGGGAATCCCTATCAGTTGGTGTACTCTCTGCATGGCTTCCTGGTAGAGCTCCATCACAGCCTGTTGTCAATATTGGGTCCAATCTTCTAGTGTTTGGAAACGTCCCCCCCAGACACCCGCACACTGTAGGAGCCTTCATTAGGATTCTGGAGGAGGTCTAGACCCCGGCTCAGACAGCTCCTGTCTGAACTACAAAACTCATCTTTCCCCTCTCTCTCTCTCTCTCTCTCTCTCTCTCTCTCTCTCTCTCTCTCTCTCTCTCTCTCTCTCTCTCTCTCTCGCTCTCTCTCTCTCTCTCTCTCTCTTTCAAGCCCACTCCCGCTTTCTCATTCTGTCGTTTTCTCTCTGTTGATCCCTTGGTTCCCTTTCTATTTTGCAAACACAGGTACAGACGCACACACACACATGCATAGACACACAACCACACACACACACACACATACAGAAAGCACGAACCCACACACACAGTTGGCGCACCCAAAAAGCATTTTAAATCCATCCTCTAGTAATTTACACCCTTCCCGCCTGTCCTCTTTCTTGCGCTCCTCCCCTCTCCACACCTCCTATCGCTGGCTCTGAGGGCTCCTACTGCACCACTCGTTACACTCTAGCAGTGACATCAGAAAGATGCAGCAAAATGAGTGCATGATTGAAAGGGAGAAACAGGGGCCATGGGGTTCTAGGGACAATGTAAAACCACGGGTTTGCATCTTGTGGGTGTGTGTGTTTGGCGAAGTATATGTGTGTGTGTGTGTGTGTGTGTGTGTGTATGTATGTGTGTGTGAGTGTGTGTGTGTGTGTGTGTGTGTGTTTGTGTGTGTGTGTGTGTGTGAGTGTGTGTGTGTGTGTGTGTGACGCGGTGTGTTTTTGTGTATGTACACTAAAACTTGCTTCTGAAGGTGTGTGTGTGACTCTAAGGACACGTTGCCAAGTAACATGCCGTTGTAAGCAGCTGTGTGAGTGTGTGTGTGTGTGTTTTTGTGTGTGTGTGTGTTGGTTTGTGTGTTGGTTTGTGTGTATTTATGCGTGTGACACAGTGTGTGTTTTTGTGTATGCATGTGTGTGTATGCGTGTGTGCCCATGTGTATTTGTGAAAATCTTGTGTAACATGCCCTGTCGATTTTTTCCATTCAAGTGTTTTGTGCCCCAAAGTGGAGAAAGAGAACAAGAAAGAAAGAGAAAGTGACCGACCTAGAGAGAGAGAGAGAGAGAGAGAGACACAGAGAGAAAGAAAGAGAGAGACAGCGAAAGACACAGAGAGACACAACAGTGGTTACTGCTGTGCTGTAAACTAGGTCACGGTTAGACGAGTGTTATAAATAATGGAGAAGAAGACTTCAGTAGAAGCTGAGCCCCCCCACGCATTCCCTCTCCAAACCCATCGCTGCTCCATTATCATCCCGCTGGTTCGTGACTGGAGAGACACAAACCACTCTGCAACACCGGCACGGAAAACCTTCAAAACGTTTTACTCTGTGTTTGGGATTTAAGTGAGGAACTCAATCTGCAGCGAAGGGGCAACATTTACTCAACTTGATTTGTAGTCCTTTCTCCTGCTTTATCGTTAGATAATGTACAAAGTCCACTATTTTGTAACTGTCGAAGCGTACATCAAAGTGAAATTTAATCCCCGAAGGAAACAAAATCATATCTCCAGATTTATGTTTTCACTCAAAAAAGGTTATGTTTAATAATGCATTCAGGATAAAGCACCCTGCCTGCATGAGTTACAAACAAACACGAGAGAGCTTGTTCCTAGAGTCTATAAGCTCTGTGAGGTGGAAGGGAAGGATATCCCTCAGTAATGACCTCTCATGGGACACAGACAGCGAGAGAGAGAGAGATGGAGATGTGAGAGCACCAGACCGGCTGCAGAACAAGCGGTGAGATCATGACATTGTTAGAAGAGGTATTACAGGACAACTGCCACATCGAGAACCACCACATGGTCAAACCTTCACACGGACATTATGCAAAAAGGACTTGCTAAAAAAAGAACAGAACTGTATGTGGACAACCTCCCCAAGGCCAACCTCAACATAAAGCTGCAAATATAAGTACCGTATAAGCAAGATCAGTAGAGGAGATAAAACCATTATGATGACGTAGGGCAAAAATAAAGTATGTTTTCCCTCTTTACCGTCAACTATAGGCTAAGGATAAACTAAATATCAAAGGAACCTGTTTAATGTCTCTACAAGGTCGGTAAGCCAACACCCCACCCCCCTCCCATCCCTGCAAACCCGTCCCACCGCCCACACGTGGCGTGCCAGAAAGGGCTTGCTAATTTCCCATGGTGCACCTCTGAGAACCCCAAGCTGAGCGCACCCTGCCTGGTTTTAATTAAAGTGGCCCGTTACTGTGGAAACGTCACAGTAACGAAATGTGTATTTGACAGTCCCTCATCCATCTTACTGTCTCACTCATGCTGACTGTTTGTAATCAATGTTTCCCGGTCCTGCCTGTCGATACGATGATCCGGAACAGGGGTTCTCCCCTGGTGGGTGGAGAACTCTGAGTGGGTCGCAGAGCATTAATCCAGACATTCATCTCTAGAAGGAAACCCACAAATGAACTAATGTGTCAAGGTTCGTTCATGCAACAATGGCTCTATCTTTCATTTAGTTAAGCCCCAAGTGTTACAGCTTTTGGTATATGCATAAAGGTATTGTTGTTAACTTCACTAATTATCAATAGATATTTTATTTATTTCTGCTTATTTATTTTACTATTTATATTTTCAAGAGATCTTCTCTAATCTAAGGCCTGTATGGAAATGACGCGGACGAGGAAGATGATGAGGATGTTGATGATGATGATGATGATGATGATGATGATGATGATGATGATGATGATGATGATGATGATGATGATGATGATGATGATAATGACGGTAATTACAATAATGGGGTAAATAGTCAGTCAGGCCACAAACAAGATAATCCGACCAGTTAAACAT
Organism: Gadus chalcogrammus; assembly: GCF_026213295.1. Lineage (NCBI taxonomy): Eukaryota > Metazoa > Chordata > Actinopteri > Gadiformes > Gadidae > Gadus > Gadus chalcogrammus. The sequence goes on along the minus strand of NC_079419.1, from coordinate 15,842,413 downwards.
AACCATAGCAGTGGTGTTTGTCACTGACCGGGAGCAGTGCCCAGCTATAAACCAATTGACCAATCCAACATGGCACAACTCATTTTGGTTTTATTGACTGAGTCAGACCTATAAATAAAATTAAAAACATTCCTATACATTATGCCGTGTGCTTAAGTGTGTCAGGATGCTATGCAACACAACACAAGACAGACCTAGCACTTCCTACACCCACAAATGTGATTCAGCTTGGTCGATTAAAATAATTATACTTTAATGAGAGAGAACTGGGTGGTGGAGAGTTATTCTCTCCCTGTACAGAACGGTATAGAAATATAAAGTAGATTCACTTTGCCTTTGGTGAAGTACGACTCTGTTGACTTGGAAAGCTCATCAGCGCTGCACTCATTCCAGTTTATTTCCAATATCATGTTGTGCTTTCGGTGGGGGGATCTGGCTCTTCTGAGAGATTGTTTCAACACGGTTAATTAAATCTTAGCTCGCCTTTCAAGCATGAACGTCTCCCGATTCGCAAGCAAATAATTTGCTCTGACATGTTTGACGACGGTCGTGTCGCAGTCTTACACCGAGACCAGCTTTGATCACTCGCAGCACTATGAATAATTCTAATTTCTATTTTAAGAGAGACAGCTCGTTTGACAATAAGTGTTATGGGTTTTGGTTGATTTGTAGCTTCATTGAAGCCCGCCCCAATAGCTGGCTTGGGATCATTATGTCACTAGTGCAGCTCCCTGCTGTCAAATCCTTATGCGAAATGTGGATTTTTTTCAGTCCTGTATTACTTGTGTAAAAGCGTGACTTGTCTGTAACTGGATTAGGGATCCTGAGGCTTGAGGTTGCATAACCTCCCCACTGAGTCTGTTTCTATGATCCCTGTTTCATCACCGTCATCATATCTCTCTCTTCCTCTCTTTCTCTCCGTCTCCCACTATCTCTCTCTCTCTCTCTCTCTCTCTCTCTCTCCCCCTCTCTCTCTCTCTCTCTCTCTCTCTCTCTCTCTCTCTCTCTCTCTCTCTCTCTCTCTCTCTCTCTCCCCCTCTTTCTGCTGAATACCTCTCCCCCTCTTGCATTGCATCACATTAATGTAAACCAGTTCCAGGTTCTGCAGCTGCAGGCCTTTTTATGTGCTTGTCATTATGGCGGGCAGCATTATATATCCTATCTCAGGAGCCCACGTGCTCCCTCCACCCGGCCCCTAGCCGCCCGGCTCTGCCTTCTGGAGGCCATTATCCTAAGAGACACCAAACGGATGAGGATTGGCAAATGGACCATCATTTACCCATACGTATTTGCAGATTCAACAAAGCATGGCTAAAAAAGAACTGTGAAATTATCTTAAAGGAACAAATGACGTTCCTTCAAACTTCCGGCGTTTCCTGTTTTACTCTGAAGTATCTGTCATGTTTGAGGAAATGAGATACAGAGTAAAGGGGAGAGTTAACATTATATAATATAGACTGATTGAATGTAATATAATTGAATCAGGAGTTGTATCTGCTTATAATGTGGACAAAAAAAGTCCCCTGTAGCTCTTTTGTGCTGAACGTGGACATGAGGATTTGTTTCAATAGCATGAGCGCTTAGCTTTGGTGTCAAATCCAAACAAGTTAACGCTGGGGAGAGAACAATGGGGTGGGCGATTATTGCTGCGTTCAGAACTGCAGACCATCATCATCATCCTCCTCATCATCCTCATCATCGTCACAAACACAGCACAGCTTGTGTTCAGTGACAAGAGGGTGTTCGTAATATTGCAGTGGTTGTTAGTTATCAGAAGGGAACATTAAGAGAGAACGGAAATATATATAATTTTAAATGTATATTAACATTTTCACCCTGAGACCCACCTATACTGATAGTCTTATTAACACATAGACGCACACATGTCATGCAAATACACACACACATTGACACGCAAACACACACACTTTATGAAGCCAACTCACCGATCTGTAGAGCATGCCTTCCCCGTTCATGCCGATGTAGAACCCACTCTTCAGCCCCTGAATGGCCACGACTCTCAGACCCACAGGGATGAGGTTAAACAGGGCTGCAGTTGGCGAGAGACAGTGATAGAGCATGAGGGAAGGAGAGAGAGAGAGAGAGAGACCGTGATGGATAATGAAAGAGGGAGAGAGAAAGAGAGACAGTGATAGAGCATGAGGAAAGGAGAGAGATAGAGACCGTGATGGAGAATGAGAGAGGGAGAGAGAGAGAGATAGACAGTGATAGAGCATGAGGGAGGGAGAGAGATAGAGAGTGGGATGGAGAATGAGAGAGGGAGAGAGAGAGAGACAGTGATACAGAATGAGGGTGGGAGAGAGAGAGACGGTGATGGAGAATGAGGCAGGGGGAGAAAGACAGTGATAGAGAATGAGAGAGGGAGAGGCAGAGAGGGAGACAGCGATAGAGCATGAGGGAGGAAGAGAGAGACCGTGATGGAGAATGAGAGAAGGAGATCAGGAGAAGGTGAGACAGTGATTAAAAATTAGAGAGGGAGGGAGAGACAGTGATGGATAATGAGGGAGGAAGAGAGAGAAAGAGAGACAGGGATTAAGAATGAGAGAGGGAAAGAGAGACAGTGATTGAGAATGAGATACAGAGAGAGGCAGTGATGGTTAATGAGAGAGAGAGAGTGCGAGAGAGAGAGAGAGAGAGAGAGAGAGAGATGAAGAGATTAATAGTGATGGAGAAGGAAAGCGGGATAGAGAGAGTGGAGAAGAGTGAGACCCCCGGGTCAGTCAGGAGAACTTGCGGTCAAAACCATATACCAGACAGAGAGGAAGTGCACATAGCAACAGAGAGTTACAAGAAGCAGATAAGACATTCATTTCAACTACAGTTTTTGCAAAACCACCATCAGTCTGATAGGTGTGTCTCGGGTGTCAGTGAATCGATAGAATGCGGGAGTCAGCGGTTGGGTGACTGCGCCGTCACGAGGTAACACCCCGTTCTCTTCGTTACGGGGTGACAAGGCGGGCCGACAGAACTGATTGTGCTGCCGCTGTGGGAACACCGGCCCCTTCGGTGGTGGGTGAGGACGGAGCGCGGGGGACAGGGGCTTCAGATCTCAGTCTCTCACAGACATCGGTGAGGGGGTGAGAAAGCAAGGGGGTCAGATACAGGGTTCAAAGGGCCAATTCGATTCTTAAGCAATGAATATCGACGTGGCGCTTTGGCATGTTGAGGGCTGTAAATCTGGCCCCTGGTGAGCGGAGTGGAGTGGAGCTCTGATTGCGTTGCTTCTACCGCAGATCTTCTTATGTTCCATTGAGGCAGGGGACAGTGAGTTCAATGGTGCTCTATTAATACCTTTTATTTGGTTCTTTTGTTCTTTTTCTTCCCAGCCCATCCGACCCCCTGCCCTTATTGTTGTCTTTTATGTACATGAGGACGTTACCGCCATCTCTCATTCTGTTATCAATTAATGAGAGTCTGTTCTGTCATCGATCAGTCTGTGCTCGTCCAGCTAAGACTCTCTTGCTCTCTCTCTGCCTCTCGCCCGGTGGATTTCTCCGTCTCTTCAGCGAGTCCACAAGGCAATTTGTACTGCGGCAGCTGGAAAAATAAATCGGTGTCGACCTTATGACAACAACAACAACAACAACAGCAGCAGCAGCAACAACATCACCGCCAGAGAGAAAAATCATCTTTATTGATGAAGTCCGCTGAGCTCACCAGTCAAGCGGACAACAAAGAACAGCGTGGCGTAATGGCCACTCTGGGTGAGTCGCAGTCAAACAGAAATATAATGCACTGCACGACTCTGTGCAGGGGGAGATTGCAGCCCTTCACAGTTCCCAGTCAATGCACTGAAGACAGGGGACCCGAGCCGTCAGCTAGGTCACCCCGCAAACGTCCGGACCTTTCAATCGTGCGGCTCCAGCCGTTCATCAACTTGAGGAGGAGGAGCCGTGAGCAGAACAGGAGAAAAGTCGTCGTTAAGCTGATGAATATTCAGAGGGAAGAGGACGAGTCCTTCATAATAATTCAAGTCTATTGCCCAGAACTTGCCTCCACAGCCCCCTTACGTGGACGGAGCTAAGAGATTCTATTTTGTCAGACGAATGGTGTTAAACCGCATCAAATCCCCCCTCAACACCAATTACTTCAAAGGAGCGCTAATCGGCTTGGAGGAATTCTTGAAGGTAAAGCAGGGCTGCTTGATGTGGGATATATGTGGCCTGATTAGCCGTTTTATCCCTTGCAGGAGGCTTTAGCCTGGAAAGAAAAACGGTGGCATTCTGCAAATGCCAAAGGCACCTCTCAGCCAGGTCGCAGAGATGGCTCCAAGTGTGGGATGTGTTCACCATGTGTTTGTGTCACAATTGTCTCTCCTTCTCCTTCAGGGTAAAGGACAAGGTTCCTGCAATCGGGGATTCTAGTTATTAAGTAAATGGTGGGAATGAAGTGAGTGAGTGGACCTTATTTCTCGCCATCAAACATTGAGTCATAAATGGAACGTGAACTTCCCCTGGCCGGGCAGTCTTCCGGTATGTACCATGGATTTATTTTCTTCCAACGGCTTCAATATTGTGCAGGTGATTACTGCAGGGGATCAACCGACGGACCAGAATTAAATTATGGGCTGCTGACTCAAAATTGTACACGGATGTTAATTAATATAATGGTGTTCCATCAAGTCTGCCTTTGATTAACTGCCAATCCTGCCTGGTACCCATGTAGAGCATTAAATCTACCACTGTGTATGTGTTACAGCTGAGCTGTTCCAAGGGACATTCTGTTCCATTGCATTGTTAAAAAACGTGTACCCGTACCATTTAATCAGCATTATATCTATACAAAGATTATGCATCTATTTATAACGCTTGGAGCATTACAACTGCATGGTTCAAAGTGTATTTTTATTGTCTTTTCATGTAATGCTTGCTTGGCACAGGTTGTCTGGTGAACGTAGCGTGTGGAATCAGTGTAAACAGAGGAACTAAATAACCTAAGGTTTAAAGCGAGGAAAGGTCACACCTAGTATGCAGACTGTGCAGCGGCCCCCGGCCCGGCCCCCCAGTTACCACGCCTCGGAGCTCAACGATCCTGTCCGTCAGTCACGTGTGTGCGCTGCGGGTCACGGGTTACATGCTTTTCAGGACGGGACGGTGGGGGGACAGGGAGGGGCGGGGTTCATCTATTATTCTGATCACCGCACAGCACAGCGATCAATAGGCGAGGGGGCCGGGCTTGAATACTAAGCCTCCGCCGTCTCAGTCCAGGGTCTTTCTCCTCGTTCTTCAACGGTTCTTCTTCCCCGGTCAACGTCTCCAACGGCTCTCGGCTCACTCCGTCGGCTCGTTCCATTTTCTAACTTTGGCTCTTTTCTCTGTTCTGTGTTCTTTTTTACATCCTCCCACTGGATCTCTTGTTATCTAGCTCTCTAGGTACCCTTCCCCCCCCCTCTCCTCTCCCTTTCAGGATGGGGCATCAGATACAGAGAATAATTCATTGGGTAAGAGGAGATGGGGATATTTTTAGTGACTTTAGGCTGAATTATTCACTGTGTTTCTTGGGCCTGTGGCGAGTGCTTAGCAAGAGGGATTGCCTGGAGTTAAGGAAACCCAAAGTTACAAGGAAAGTACTTCCTCGCGACCACAAAAGGAAGAATCACCAAAATGCTTTCCGTACACCTTGTCTCGTTAATAAGATGTTGGCTCAATAATCTAAAGTCTGATATCAAACTAGCAAATCTTGATGCACGGAACTTTTCACAGCAAGCGTGTCGCCGGAGACAGGTTGTGTTAGTGGGTAATTGGCCACGAACAATAAACACTGGGCCAGCAGCACGCTGTGCGTTAAGGTGTGTGTGTTTGCCGACAGGAAGAAACACACTTTTTAAAAAGCGTTCATGAGACCCTCCGCTCGTGTGAAGTCCGGTAGAATATCTCCGTGACCAAAGAGGACACAAGGCCCCACTCAGTGTTGGGTGTACCGCCCAGCCTCTGAGCCCTCTCCCCCCCCAGGAGCTCTGCTATAACATCTGCTGGAACCCAGATAAACCAGGAAGACCATCTCACACACCTCACACTTTATATCGGGGACTATTAGTTCCTTTTCGTTTTCACACTCCGTGTGTCAATGGTACCGACTCCAAGTTCTTCCAGATTTCTTTCACCTTCATGATCCTTCTTAGTTTCACTCACATTTACGTCTCCCAAGATGCTATGTCAACAATGTCACCCTCCCAGCATGTGCTAATCCACCTCCTGTGGCCTGCCAAAGTCCTTCTTCTGCCCCCTCGACGGCGCAATGCTTCTTTCAAGACGGACAGAAGGTCGAGATGTCCCTTCCTTTTTTTCCCTAGGTTTCATTCAGCTTGGCGTGTCTCCAAGGTGGAAGAAGCAGGAGGTGGGGAGGCTTGGTCATTACTCCCTGGGGGCTCTGTAGTCCTCTAGTCTAGCCCACATCTGTTTCTAGAACGTAGTCACTCTGTAGGGTCAGCGAGTCGGAGACACAACATATTCTGCACTCTGCACATCTTTTAACGCCTCATAACATTGAGCTTGATGGCTTTTTTGTTAATTGATCGTTTTTTTATTGATTGTTAATTTCTTGCTAACAAGTGTGGTAAACCTATAAAACATGCATGGTTGAACACAGAGAGGCGTTATAGTAATAATTCTAATTATTATTATAAAAACAATAATAATCATCATCATCACCCTCATCATCCTCATCCTTATCATCATAATAATTATAAAATATAGAATCCTGAATATTTATGAATAAAGATTACATTGAAAATGGATTGTGTAGCACTTTCCAGAATGGTCTTTAACCATTCTCATTATCGACTTGAAAATGGTACCTTGTAAACCCGCAGCATGTAAAATGGGGTCATGTGTTATATAACCAAGTGAGTCATTGCTGTTCAATATTGCATGCTGGGAGTTGTATTTTTCATAACGTGCTCCAGCCTACTCACTGCTGTCGCTGTTCTCGTCTTTGCTGCCGTCGATGGTTCCATCTGGCTGCATCTGCAGGTAGAACCCCTGCTGGCTGAACAGCCGTGTCACGATGCCTTTCAGCTGTGGCTCTGAAACACCACACACACAAACACGCAGACACATACACACACACACACACACGCAGACACACACACGCAGACACACACACACACACATATACACACACACACACACACACATACACACACACACACACACACACACACACACACACACACACACACACACACACACAATCACACGCACGCACGCACGCACGCACGCACGCACGCACGCACGCACGCACGCACGCACGCACACACACACACACACACACACACACACACACACACACACACACACACACACACACACACACACACACACACACACACACACACACACACACACACACACACACCGGCCATTGGCCAAGCCCCAGCCCCACCCAAACAAAGACCATATCAGAAATATATTCTTATAGTATGAGAGAAAAAAAATCATTTTTATATTGGCCTTAAAATATTCGCATACATCTGTCTTCATGTATTCCACCTTTATGCCTTACCTGGTCTCACACGCACACACAACTGTTTCAAAGAAACCAATCATAAGAAAATAAATTGTCACACACCGTCAGAGGGATAAGCATTTTATTTCAAAACAAAGAAACAGGAAACAAGTCCTGCCGGGTATACAAATATTAACCGGCAGTGTGCCATGAATCACCTCTGCCCATATCATGTTGCCAGCAGTGATGTTGTGAATGCTTTGTTGATAGTCAGGAAAATATTGAGACACTATTTTTTTTTCCTCACAGGCCCAAAAAATGCTCTGTCGGATATGGACTCTTGACTCTTGATAAGTGCTCTGTGTCAAATCTAAATCAATTGGATTTCTGTTGCTTTGCCAGCTCTACAGTTCTATTAATAAGTGCTACATTTGTTGGACAGATTTGTCTGCTTTCACCTACAACAAATTATTCTCAATCCAATTAATCTATAGCTCTTTGGGCCGACAAAACCGTGAGCCGGTACATTTATAACCTGATGCTACGTTTCCAGTGGGTGCTTCACCAAAGTCAGCGTTTGACCATGAGCAGACCGAACCAAAGTGTGCATCATTATTTCTCTGGTAACCCTGAGCTGACCTCCAACATGGAGGCCTGGCGTCAGGCCAGAGGGCCGGGAGATGAACTTAACACCTCAGGAACCGCTGATGGAAACCACCACTTAGTTCTTGGCAACCGGAGCCGGCAAGCCCAAGGCCTTCCACCAGAAAGGTTTGATGTGCGAAAAGAAATATGGAAACTATTTGTGAAAAAGGTTTAGGTTATTTGGAGCAGAGAATAGTAATCTCCTGGGCCATCGCTGTGGCTTTTTTCATTTTATCTTTCTAAGATGTGCTTTTAAAAGTGTGAACAGTGATCGAGGTCGGCCCGATTGATTTGTTGACTTTGCACTTAAATGCTTATAATGGGGATGATTGGATTTTGTGAGTTGAACAGGGATGTTTTTTTACAGAATCTTTCGCCAATATTTGGCATTTCTTAAATAACAATTGCATCAGGTACATGTTCCAGGGTGAAATACAGCTCCTAAGAGTGATGGATGGATAGCTTTCTCACACCTCTTGTCTTTGGAGCATATGGCTATCAGGCTGCAATTCACCTGCTGCTGCTGAGCCATCAATTCCTATAGGACAGGCCCCTGTATCATGCATCAATGGCAAGGATATGTGTGTGTGTGTGTGTGTGTGTGTCTGTGTGTGTGTGTGTGTGTGTGTGTGTGTGTGTGTGTGTGTGTGTGTGTGTGTGTGTGTGTGTGTGTGTGTGTGTGTGTGTGTGTGTGTGTGTGGGTGTGTGTGTGTGTGTGTGTGTGTGCGTGCGTGCGTGCGTGCGTGCGTGCGTGCGTGCGTG